>NW_027418857.1:0-144231 GCF_009905375.1 Apium graveolens | reverse complement strand
ATACAAAATTCATGCATGTTAACAAGATAACAACCCCAAGCTACATGAACAATTTAAACTTTACATAAAAATTTACAGAAACACAATAATTAACATTGAGTGGTTATTGAAGTTTTAACAAGGCATTCATTACATAAAATCCTCATAGCCTGACTCCTTTCTAATGAGATCCTTAAGAGTCACTAATACTTCCATTTATTCTAAAATTTCAGTTCCTATTAAATCTTCCACAAGCTTGAGCCACTCATCTAAGGAATAACCATTTAAGTAACCAACTCTAAATTTGGAAAATCTGTCAATTTTTATGTTCAGAAAATGTCCATCTTTGGAGAGTTTGCTCATCCATTTTACTTTAAGCTCATTTGATCCTTTCTCATTCTTGCAAGTTGTTCTGCATACTTCCTATCTCTTTCTTCCTTTTCAGCCTTTGCCCTTGCAATTTTTTCATCCCTTTCTTTCACCCATAGACAATAAGCAACTTTACAAAACCTTGTGATTGTACCCTTATCCTTCATCGAAATGATCACTCTTTTGAATTCTGTGGTTGAAAGTGTATCCATTAGATTACTGCCAAGTAAAGTGAAAGAACCATTATCATAATATATCATGACTTCTGTATATGATACAACCCAGACTCTGACTATTTCTTCAGCTAGCTGTTGAAAATATTCTCATATGTGAGGCACCAATTTAGTGGCAGAAAGTCAGATTGATTATAGAAGTTCCAGAGAGATCTTTCATTAACTTGCAGTTGCTTTGTTTTTCTTTCAACATATTTAAAGTGAATCTTGATTGGTGGTTTATTTGAAGGGAAGTTTGAGATTTTCTTTAGGCTTTTTGGCTGGTAGTGATTGGGATTTTGAGAAGGGAGTTTGCCGTTGGCTTATATAAGAATTTTGGCTTTGAGGTGAATGATGGTTGATTGTTTGAGCTAAAAGGTTTAAAGGGTTGAGCTTGGTTAATTTGGATTGGTAGGGATTGTTTTTGTGGTTTTGAACCATCTTGTCTTTTCTTACTTCTCCTTTCTTCTCCTCTTTTCTTGTCACGCGTTTTTCTTTTCATCTCCTTAACTCTCATCCTTCTTCTTATCCTTGCTGAATTGCTCTTGAGGATTGACTTGGATTTGAGCCATAAGGTTTTTGCTCATGCTTCTGCTCATCATCATCCTTGTCATCTTTTAAATTGAATTGTGTGGTAGGCAACATGGTGTCAGCATTTACAAGATACCTTTCAAGGATTCTGATCATTTCTTCATCTTCAATTTTCTTTTTCTTTTGTATTTCAAATTAGATTGTAGAGTCATAATCAGCCTCATGTTCCCTCTCACATAGTTCTTGGGAACATTGAATATTTTGTTTCTCTTGGTCTCTGAGCAGATGTAGGACACCCCTTGCTTGGATATAGATAAGCTTTAGGAAAAGCATCTATCTGAGTCTTTTTGAGTTCATGAAGTAATTAGGTGTCCTCTATGATGACTACATGTACCTTGTCAATCAAAACATCCAGTTCAAATGCTCTTAAAGTTCTGAGATTTGGAGGAGACACATGGATACATATGTCCACACCATCATCATTTATACTCACAACAATTCTCTTCTCAAAATAGTTATTAATTCTCACAACCACGGCCCTAATGAAGTTGATGTTCTTGGCCAACACTCTTTTATAGGTGATGCAGTTGTTTTGAAGAGACATTTGTTAGGACTGCAAGAAGTTCACTGAATTCTTGATCATGATTTGGTCATTTTGCAGCTTTGATAAGTCTGTCTTTTCCTACATCTGAAAATGATTGGCCTTGTGAAGAACTTTGGCCATTTTGAATAGGCTCTTTTGATTTCCCAGCATCCCTGCACTGTTGAATCCTAGCCTCAATCACCCTCTTAGTATTGGAAATAGGCATGAATAGGGGAGTTGGTATTTTTGGCCTTATAGCTTCAGGTAATGAGGGCAATGGTATGTTGACCTTCCCCATGATGGCTCCGAAAGCATAAAATTTTGCATTTGGAGATGCTTGTGAGAATCCACCAGGGTTTTGATGTCTGTTGTTGACTCTGCACCAAAGATGTGAGAACTTGTACTTGTGCACTTAGTAAGTCATTGAAAGATTGAAGAGAAGATACTTGTTGTTGAAGTTATTGAACTTGCATGTGAGATGAAGATTGAGATGTGGATGAAGTAGAGATCCCAAAAGTATCCTGCACAGCCTTCTTAATTTCTTCCATGAGCAAGACTGAAGGAATGTATCTGCTAGAGTGCATTTGATCCAGCTTCAGTCTTGAATCATTGGAGTGAGTGATATGGTTTTGAACTTGGTCATGCAGGGCTACAAATGAAGTTTTCATATTCTTGATACTAGTTTCCACCCCACTTAGATCATACCTAGACATTTGATCAGCAAAAGTGGCGAATTTATTCTTGATCTCTGTCTGTGAGGGAATGATTTGATCCATCTTCTTTCTAACCATCTTCATTATTTTGTCCTGATGCCCAGTAAGGGTAATTTGAAGTGCTTTTCCAAAGTTATATAAAAAAGCTTTAATTTGAGCCATGTATACCTCATTCACGGCATCATATACTTCCTGTAGGTTAAGGATCTAGCATTTATCCCTAAGATAGTTAGACACTCTTCCATGAATTGGGCTAATCCAGCATCCATTTCAATAGCAAACTCCTTATCGAACCATTTGTCATAGTTTGCATCCTGACCAGTTTCATCAATATTTTAGCTTGTTGTTCCTCAACATCTTTCTGGTAGGATAGTATAATGGCATGGTAGTCTTGATTAGATATGTTCGATATGAGAAGTTGTTGTGATATTTGAGCAAATCCACCAAGTTGGTCAACCATGAGATCAGTAATTGTGGAAGGTTGATATGCAGCTTCTTGAAGCCATTGAGATATGAGATGAGGTTTTTGTGGTTGAGAAGTAGAAGGTTGATTGGTTGGGTGTGAAGGAGATAAGACAGAACCACCTGTGATAGGAGTCACAGTTGTACTCACAATATGCACTGTGGTTATGATAGGTAGTTGTTCTCCACTAGTGATGGGAACCTCCAGTTGAATTGGAGGAGATTTGGTTGGGTTACTGTCATGTGCACCAGCCTCAAACCCTTGTGCTTCTTGCAAAGCACTGTCACACGAATGTGATGTTATTGCCACTCCTATAGCAGGGTCATTGTCAATTGTACTCCCAACTTCAATTATTAATACAATTTCAGCTAGGGTTTTGAGGGGAGTTGTTCCTATGGTAGGATCGTCCAATTGAATTGGAGAGGATTTAGATAGCTCCCTCTCAGGATTACTACCCCCAAACCTTACAGTCTGTGAAAGCTGATTTGCACATGAAGGTAGATTTATGATCATCATAGGGTCTTCAGTAAAAATGATGAATCCTCCATATTTGGGATGGTGTCATCAAGGTCTACCCCAGCTAGTAGCCTCTCATCATCTACATTTGGTTTCTGGTGGTGAGCAAGGTTTCTTGAACCTAGTCACTTGAGTGAGATTGCACCTGAGAATTAGATTCAGGTGCTGTGTAGAAAGAAGAAATTTTAGAGATAAGATTTTGGATTTCAATATTGAGTGTTGGCAGCTCCCCTTGAATGAATGAAGGAGCTTCAAGAGATGTGCTCTCCTTGTGTGTGCCATCCTTGTTTCTCTTCTCATACACTTGGATTTGTTCAAGTGATGATTGTGCAGACTCCTTACAAGGTGCATTTGGGTTAATGCTCTTTTCAATAGAGACATCCTTTGAGAGGGTACCTCTAGAGTCTATTTTTGTCCCTTATTTACAACTACATCCTTTTGAGAGGATACAAAGGTGGCTTGAGTGGTCAACTCTAAGTTTTTAGCCTTCTTTAGTTTTCTGACAAAGGGTGACTCTGTTGGTGTTTTTTCCTCACCACTCTCAGTTACAATTGGTAGGTTTACCTGCTTTCTCTTCCTTTTACTCACTTCACCCTTTTGGGATGATGAAGTAGTTAGTTTCCTAGCTGCTATTGGTATAGAAGAAAGGCTCTCAGTATTGGAAGGTCCCTGTTGGTGTTCCCGTGTTTGTACTTTCACAGGTTCAGGGACCATTGTTGTACTAGATTGAGCATTTATCCACATTTCATGCATGGGGTAAGGGTAAGTTTTAAACCTCTCCATCATGAATGGAGTGATTTTGAGACTTACAGTTGCCTTGTTATTTGTAACTAGTGATCCAAATAGAATTTTGGACACTTAGTTACAATTGCCTATTAATGATCTATCTACACCATTTATCAAATGTATGTCATTTACTTTATAGTTTAAAGAAGACATAATGAATCTAGGAAGAAATATTTCCTTATCTCTTGATGTTAAAGGCATTGTTAGCCTTGTGCTCAATTCCTCCAAGATTTAGTGTCCTACATTTATCTGTTTGTTGTGAGCCATGGAGTAGACTTAGTGTTGTCAAACCCTGACTTTCTGCAAGTGAAAGCCCTTATCACTGAATCAAAAAGAAAGGACCACTCTCTCCTCAGGTTCTTTTTATTCATGCTTGACAGATTAATATTCTCAAAATAATTGATGAAGTCTATGAATTTATAAGGCTCATCCTGAGTTGGAGCCTCCACCAGCTTGTCAGTAGGAATGCCTAAAACCATGTTGACGTCATTCTCAAAAATCTCCATCTGTTGGCCCTTGATGTATAGTTTATCACAATTGACGTAGCCTGGTTCTCATGCACATTGTTCTTGTTACTGCTGTGTTCCAGAAATCCCCTAAAACATCCAAGTAAAGAACAAGATTAGCAGTAAGAGCTCCCACAAAGTATGTTTCAGAAATAAATTTCACAAAGCTTTTGAAAGCTTCAGGAACTTGATTTGCATCTAGAAATGCAAGAAAGTTGGTTTCTTTTGGGATAAAGGGTACAATGTTGTTTACTGCCATTGAGAAGAGTATAAAGTTTAGTGGGTAAGAAAATTTGAAGAGAAAGAGCTTGAAATGAGAGAAATCGATTTGAAATTGAAAAATCTAGGTCACTTAGAGTTCTCAAGGCGTAAGTATGTGTATGTCGAGATGTCCGAGTATTTATAGTAAAAGCAAATGACTTATCGAGAACTCAAAAATAGACGTTTGGAGTTTGCTTATCGAGAAGTTATTTTAAAAATAGAATTACATATCGAGAAGTCATTTTAATTTACTATTTTAGAGAACTAAAACTAACTTGTCGAGATGTCAATAAATACTTAGTTTGTCCTAAAATGAACTGAATTGTTTCCAGTTTATATTTGAATAAATCCAAAAAAAATTAGAATAATTTTGCCAAAAGTATTTTACTAAAATAATTTATTGAATTAAATTATTTCAGCTATGAGGTAATTATAAGTCTAAAATTGTACTTGTAGAGAACTCTATGACTTAACACTTATAGGGAACTCTACAATGATTTATCGATAAGTCATAGTGAAGGTTATCGAGAAGTCCTTCGAGAAGTCAGAAAATTGACTTGTCGAGAACTCACTCGAGAAGTCTTAAAATGACTTGTCGATAAGTCAATTAGACTTATCGAGAACTCAGGTCTCTATACTTTTGATTACTTTGATTCTCACTATGCCATAGATAGCCTGATATAATGCATTTCTACTGTTACAATATGCCCGAAAAGCATTACAATAGACCTATTGTAACAGTAAAAAGCGTTGCACTTGCGAGCATTACATCAGACCCCCTATTGTAACACTTTGGCTACCTATTATAACAGGACTATAAGTATTACAATAAAGCCCTAACATTTTACTGATGTTACATTAGGTTGGATTTTTTTTGTCAAAGTAGGTCCCAATATGGGTCCCACACATAGTTTGATGTAACACTCTAGTAGAGCACTAGTTTTTATTGTGCAATAGTAGGTTTCATTAATGTAAGGCTACAATATATAAAAACATTACACAAGAATAAGTGCAAAAGTTAATTTTACAAATTTTGAGATACATCATCCGTTTGCAGGACAATCCCAGTCACAAATATGCTATGTTATACAGCAATTCCAATAGCATTATAACCAAACTTATTAACTACATTTTCATAACATTCTCAAATTTGATAATATACTTGAGATTAAAGGATGCCTGAATAAAATGTTGCTTGAATAAAAGGCTGCCTGACAATATTGACTTGAGAAACTTTTAGCTAGGACATCTCCCCCAGTTGATCTTCTAGCTGCAACCACAACCGCTCCAACCCAAATAATCATAGACCGGGAACAAAATGTCACAGTTTGGAACATACCGGTTCTAACTCCTTTTACGAAAGCTTCTCCCCTGCTTAGTACTAATGATCTTCTAACGGGTTTTGATTTGGGAAATAGTCTGCGACGTTAAAAAACAAGAACATAAATTAGCTGGGAAAAGCATGTTTATTTACTCGGGAACACATAAATCATCGGTTATCTATAATATCCTTATTTCTGAACTGAAACAAATCTTTCAAGGCATTATCTGTATCATATCTTTATAAAGGAATTTATATGTATTATATTAAATTCCCATAGCAAATCTTCGTTTAGCATATACATAAATTCGATGTTGATGGAAAGGCTGGTCACATCAGATTTTACCATAGCAAATAACGATTATAAAATTTACTCTCCATAAATAATATAGAAGAGACTGTACTATGTAGTAAATTAATGTACTCACATAAGCAAAAAGTAACCAAAAACAATCAATTTTCTATTTTGAAAAAAATGCAATTAACCTAATATAAAAGTATTTGAGGACTTCATAAATTGTGTACTAAAAGGGGTGTATTCATTCAAGATTTCAAAGGATTTTTTAGGATTTTTGAAATCAAGGGGTATTCAATTTGGATTTTAAAAAATCATTTAAAATCTGATGGTATTCAACCAGGATTGTTTAAAGTCTTTTAAAATCTGAGGGTATTCAATTTAGATTTTAAAAAGTCTTTTGAAATCTGATGGTATTCAATTTAGATTTTAAAAAATCCATCAAAATCTGATAGTATTCAAAATTCCATGGAGTTTTTTTTATTTGATAATTTTGTGGATTTTGATGGATTTGCTAGTACATTTTTTATCCTTTGAAATCTCTCTAAACTCCATAAGATTTTGATGGATTTGAGAAAAATTTAACTAAAATCATCAAGACTCTACAACATTTTCCATCAACTCTCTTAAAATCCATGTCAAATTGAAATCAACAAAAATCTTTCAAAATCCATAGATAATTATCAACCCTTTAAAATCTAGATTGAATACACCCCCCTAAGTCGCTTTACAAGCAACACAGTTTTAAGGAACTCATTCATAATCCTAAATTATTAATCCTCTTACAAATGCCTAAAATAATTCAGAGCAGCAAATACGAACTGGCTGTTTCTCCTTTGAAACTGAATATCGTGTTGGATTTTTTTTATTATATTAATAGCAGCACTAATTTATGTCATTTTATTTCAGAGAAAACATCATGCCTCAATCTAAAAATAAAGACAGTAATGATAATCAACACTCAAAACTGCAACCTATTTAGTAGAAGATTAACTTTGCAAAACATTTTGGCAGTTACTAATCAATAGAATTACTCACATGATCCAATAACGACGAATATGAAGAATCCGATGGCAATCGATCCCATGGGGTAAGAACTTCCTTTCTTCACAGCTGACTCAGGCACTGCACCTCTCTTTTTGATGTTCTTCTCAAACTTCTGCACCTTCCTATCAGCTAGTCTCTTTAATGTTGTCTGTCACATTAACAGATCACAATAATCAATTTATAACATAATTAAGGAGGAAGAAAATATGAATAACTATAATGTAACTAAACAGTTTTGCACAACAAAACATAGTTAAAGAAGACTATAAAAACGAGATTAATAAAGCGCGACTGCTAAGCACAAGCTCGTATATTTAAGACCCTGTAATGACCCTATTTTTTATTTTATTTTGATTTTCAAGCAAGGACTCCAAATCTC
This sequence comes from Apium graveolens, assembly GCF_009905375.1. NCBI lineage: Eukaryota > Viridiplantae > Streptophyta > Magnoliopsida > Apiales > Apiaceae > Apium > Apium graveolens. The sequence continues at coordinate 136,270 of NW_027418857.1, read as the reverse complement.
TCAATCTATATGGCAAGCAAACAAAAGGAAAAATGAATTGTGTAGACAACAATTAGTAATAATTGCTAGTGAAAAAGTCATACCCGATATCAGCCAAGTCAGAATATATGGATATGGCATCTCCAAAATCCTGCATACCACTACTTGAATCAGTCAGAATATTATGAGCATCATTTACCCCATCAAGCTCATAAACATACAGGGATACAATCTTAATTCATAGCAGGTGAGAAGTCAATTAAATACAGGGATACAATCTTATTACAGTGATACAATCTTATTACAGTGACGGGGCATAAAAAAATTCGGTAAAACCAAGAAGAGCACATCAACTCTCATAGAATCATTTTAATATGGAGAGAAAATATAGAGGAGAACTTGTTCTCCAACTTTGCAAAATTAGCAGATTAAATAGACGGGTAAACAATAATGCCGATCTTAGAGAACTGATCAACCTGAGAGAGCTTGTAGTTACCATGAATCCATAATTTTTCCTGAAATAACATAATAGTACAACTGGATGATCCAAATCAGTACAATATATTGACAATCAATCCACCTCATATAAGTAACTAACACCATCAAGCTCATAATATTCTGACTGATGGGGTAACTTTGCAAAACATTACCAAGATGAAGAACTGCAGCAACAACCCTAAAAAAGGCCTCCTGCAAAAATCCAATTAATGTTAAAAATCCTACAAGAAAACATAGCCCATTAGCACCTAAAAGAAAAAACATAAGGGCAATCATGTTCTTCCTCACTGATTCCAACAATATCCATAGCAATTCTCGTTGCAAGATATTCATGAGCATCATTTACCCCATCAAACTCATAATAATATGACTGATTCAAGTAGTGGTATGACTGAGGGTTTTCCAATTTATACTTCTCCCTGTCCTGCGAATCCAAGGAAAACTTATCAAATAGTTGTCAAATACATCAGGGTCCTTCAATAAAATTCCTAAAGGAAAGGCTTCATAACAGACTCACACAATATTAACAAAAATAGAAAAATGTACCTCAGGGGTGCAGCACAAAGAAGATAGAAGCAGTGATAATTTCTTTCTAGATTTGAAATCTGGCAAACCCGAGACCTCTCAAGCAAGTAAGTCCGTATAGCTGCCCCATTTATTCTCCCACTCTTATCAAATTGAATCTCCACAAACTTACCAAAACGACTATGTGCAGTTTTAAAGGTACAAACAGAGAGTCAGCTTACTGAAATGACAAGTATAGATATCTGAAATTTATCAATAACTACTACAATTTGCCCTTACAAACAACAACAACAACAACAACAACAACAACAACAACAAAAACAACAACAAACGAAGCGACAATAATCAAAACAATTCCAAACTCATTCAATTACAAAAACACCCATATATCACAAAAAATCACAAGTAATCCAATCAAACAACAAACTTCACCACAATACATAATAAATTGATATTGTAAAATCCGAAAGAGAGAAAAGAAACACAATTACCTTGACATAACGAATAAGATGCTTAATTAGGGTTTGTAATCATCTAAATTAAACATCAAGGGAGTGAATTCATGTGTAAATCGCCTCGATGGAGATCAAATTATAATAAAGAGATTAGAAAGAGATGCATCTCTGAGCATATTTTTAGAGATTAGAATGAATTGTTGGGGATGAATCTACTTTATCGGCTAAATCGAGAGTTCAAAAGGGATTATAGTACGGTACCTGTGACTAGGCTCCGCAAAGGCATGTTTTTTTTTCAAAAGCATGCCTGGCATTTCATTTATCAATTAAATATAATAAAATTTAAAACATATTTTCATTTATCAATTAAATATAATAAAATTTAAACATATTTATTATACTAATATATAGTGAACTTGAATGTAAAATTAAAGTTAGTTGATAGTAACAACCGAATACCATCATAATACTCATTTATATTAGTAACTTTTAAGATACTCAAATATATGTAAGTATTTTATAATTATATTTGTTATTTCTGGATATTTCTAATATTAAAATAATTATTAAAAAATAAAATAAATTAGTAAAAAGGCATGCCAAATTATGAAAAGGCATGCCTTGCTAATTGACGTATGGCATGCCCATCTTGGCATGCCCGTGCAGCTGTGACATGCACCCTAGATTATAGGCAGGGGTTTTTCATTTTGGGGGAAAAAGGCCGCCCTTTTTTTGGGCTCTTTTTTATCTTCTAAATCTATATAGTTTTTTTTTAATTTTAATTTTAACTAAAAAACTATTATTTTCTTAATTATTTATATATGTTATTTAAATATTTTTTTATTTTAAAATATTATATAAATATAATATTATATGTTTTTAAAAAGAAATTTAATAAATTTAAAAAAAAATTAAAATGTTATATATAACATTCTATTGTCATGAATAATCCAAAATATAATTTTAATTTTAATTTTATGATAATATATTCACTTTAATATTTTTAAAAATAAAAGAGTAAATATCATAACAGTAAGTGCTAGTGTTACATGTTATGCAACACCGTAACTCACATACAACACTAGCTTTATCACTATTGTAGCACCAAATCAGTACCGTTACAATAGCATATGAATTTCTTAGCTATTGCAACGAAATGCTTGTAACGCTTTTCAAAAACCATTGCATCAGGCCATCTATGGTGTAGTGTCTGTGTGGCGCCCTCCAAACCCGGGTTAGAAGTTTGGGGTCCACAACACAAACATAATATATCAACCTGTAAAAGAAATATTATTTATAATGACCCTGCTTCAAAAAACCACGGATCGCAACAGGTTAAAGTATGAAAACAAGCCACAACCTTAACTTTTATTACAGCTTATCAAATCCCAACTAATTTAACTTACAATTGATAATATAATCATTCTTACAACCTGACTATCTTTATACCGCATGAAGCTTCTGCTAGCTTGATTCAACTCCCTGGAATCTTAGCCCGCACTTTGGACTGAGGAACTTCACTATCATCCACATTCTTTTCAACTGTAAAATATATAAAAGATTCGCAAGGGTGAGCTAACTAGCTCAGCAAGTCATAATAGTGATAACTGAGGTTAAACAATGATCAAATGAGATGATTCAAAGGAATCAAATTTCTTTTTAATTCCTCATTAGAATTGGATATTTATTTTAAGTTTTAAAAACCAAGGTTAGGCTACTGATCAGTCACGCACTAACCCCGAGCAAGCACACAGCACTGCTCTAATTACTGGATCCAAGGAACACATTGGCCTAACTTGACCATTGGTATGGTCTGACCACGAATCTGCTCCACATATATAAAAACTATCCAATCCTAAAGTAGTTCAATATGATAAATGATATAATTCAATAAAACAAGTTCGTAATCAACAATAGTTAAACACTTGAATAAAAGCATAAGGAAGATTATGGATATCTCAAGGGGATTTCAGGGTATGTATAAGAAATGGTTTTCAATTTGTACCAACATCCGGTATTAGGTTAGAAATGATTTTTCAAGGTATAGTTCTTTGATGTTATAAAGAATGGTTGAAGTATAAGAGTTTCTGTGTTTTCAAACAATTTTGTTTCAGTGTTTTGTATTTGGTAGTGATACATTTGGAAAGTAGTATCATATTTATGTGGTTTGTATCTGAGGATCAGCAAAAGATGGTTTTACAAAGAATAAGGCTTATGGCTCAAGATCAAGAAAGATCAGGGTTCAAGGGTAAATTGTTTATAGCACTTTCTATATAAAACATGGGTTATTTTGAATAGTAGCGACACGTTATGAAACAGTTCAAAAATATATTTGCAATATATCTTGAAGAAAAGTTCAGAAGTACTTGCCTTACAGGCTTTACAACTAATACTGATCAATTCTGATCCGACTCTGCCGCTCAGGCTTTAACGTCCAACCACTAGATCTCATTGGATTCGACTTCGACACTCAGGTTTTTCTGTTGAAACTCTACTGAGACTGATTACTAGGTCATTTCTAGTCCATCGTCCACTTTCAGGTTCCCGATTATAACCTACAGGGTCGAAATACCCTACGTTAGACGTCTAGGTATGCTTGATATATCCTCGATACTAATTCTTACCCAACGATATTCAAACTCGACTCGTAATTATATGGATTATTATAATATAACAACACCCCCAACCGTCAGGGTGTACATTCTCGAGAAATTGGTTTGGTATTCATTTTCCGAAAATACGTATATTTGTAATTTTACAAAATCAGGGTTATGGATTTTAGAAAATTATTTCATCACATCGTGCAATCAAGTTCCATATAGAACACATATATATCTATGTAACCATTCGACGTCCCGATAATCATCGGATACGCTCCCGTATTTTCGTAGGTAAATTTCCCGAAAATCGGGCAGCGTCTCTTTTGTTTATCGGACTACCCGTCGAAACGATTCGACGTCAAACCAATCAATAATACAACAATCACAACTCCAGTCAACTCAAATTCATAACTCAATCACAATTAAATACGCAATCCAAGTCTCAATACAAAATCCAAGTCTCAATACAAACTCTAAATATCGGATAAATATTTCTCGAACTAAATTAATGTTTTGAAATTTTAGGACTTAGAATAAACATCACAGTCCACCGTCAGCTCACTGATGGTCATTGCTGACGGCGGCGAAATCTCGGAGGTACCCCAATGTCGGATGCCACTCACGAGTTTCACCGATTGATTTTTAATAATTCCCGTATCAATTACTTATTTCACGAATTGCAATCAATAAGCCCTGCAGAAATTTATACAATTAATTAATTATTCCAGACAACGTACACAAAGTGACAACAAAACAGAATCAGGTGACCAACGCACACGCGCGGCCAGGTCACCTCGCAGGAGTTTAATCCGGCGGCAACCGGACTGAACAGGGAAAAAGAACAGCATCACAACGAAGATATATACACAGGTATATATATACATGATTTCAAGCAGAAACAGGGCCAAAACGGAACCAGCCACCAGCTGGAATTCCAGCGGCGGCGGCTTGCCAAGAACACGGCGGTAGGGCGGCGAGACAGGGACGGCGGCCGGTACCGAAAAGAGGCACCACAGCCGGCGAAAAACACGAAAAGAAAGAAACCGTGAGCTTATATATATATAATTGTATGTATCGTTTCTTGAAAGAGAGAGTAGAGAAATCAGAGAAATTGGAGAGGCTAAGAAGAGAGATTGATGTTCAATAAATAAATAAAAAGAATGAATCACCTTCCTGCCTTGCTGAGTACAAACCACGTGTCCAATTAATAGGACACGTGTCTCCTCCGTCCTGACTATGAGCCCAAAGTCGAATCACTTTTTAATATTTTAACGTATAATTCTGCGAATAATTATTACTTAAATTAAAGCTAAAGTAATTTTAAAATTTTCTAAATATCCTAAACTAATAAAATAAATTTTTCATAAATTTCTAAATCATTTTTGAAACGCAACTCGTACCCGTATTTCGAAATTAACGATCTGAGCTGTATTTTAAAAAAATTCAGAAAATTACGAAAATAGTCTTAAAATGTTACAAATATCTCGAATTAAATAAAAATATAAGTTTCGAAATTTTAAAAACACTTCCGAGGTGCGCTTTATACTCGCTTTTTAATAAATAACGAAACGACGCACGCGTGAAATGACTCCTGAAAATTTCCAAAATAATTTTAAAATTCTCAGAATATTCCTAACTCAAATAAATATGAGTTTCATAATTTTTGAAGGATTTTAGAATTAAATATGGATTTTATCATTAAACTTACTCAGAAAATCATTTAAGGATAAATAATTAATGAAATATTGATTTCTCAATTTTATAGAAACCTAAAAATAATTACTGTAATTATAACATCATAAAATCAATTTTAGAAACATTCTCAATATTTATGCAAATAAATTTGTACTAAATCCACTTTTGAAAGTGAAAACAATTCAATACGATTCCAAAATTAATCGCGCGAATAACCCGGTATATTATAAATCACATATGGATAATAATCAAACAACACATAGCGGTCAAAACCAACACATATATCTTATTTATTTAATAATTTCCATAATTGCACAATTAAATAATTAAAAAGAATACACGAGTCGTTATATCCTTCCCCCCTTAAAAAGATTCTGTCCTCAGAATCTGGTCTAGTTACACAAGTGAGGATATTTGTCAAGCATATCTGACTCTAATTCCTAAGTAAACCCTTCTACTCGAGGGTTCAAACGTACTCACAACAGGTATGCATTCATTTCCAAGGACTTGCCGTTGACGATCAAGAATTTAGATTGATCACTATATGCAGAATAACTTGGACAAGAGCCTCATTGGCTCCTGATCAATTATTTAATTCAAACTCAATACTTATCACTTTAACATTGACAGGAAACATATTATATGTACTCACGGGTGTGACGATCATATCATTTATGAACAACTTTATCTATATTTATCAATACCTCGAATGGTTTACTAATTTTAGGTCTTAGCTTGTCCCTTCTACTCAAACTTATCCAATCTCTTTCAAGACGACACTTTTACTAACACTACTGGTCCTATCTCTATACTCATACTTTCTCTCAATACAATTTCGTTTTCTTTCTTTGTCTACTCTGATCTGTTTTAACCAATAGCACTATGCTCTTGGCGTGCCGATTTAACTTAGGATTTAACAATTTAGGATTTAACAATTTTCTTTCTCCCACTTTATTCTAATAGAAATGGGAACCTACACTTGCGTTCACACGAAGCTTGATACAGGGGCATTCCAAAACTGACATTGCTGATAAATGATCATTCCAGTGTTTCCTTAAAACTTCACCTCTCCACATATCTTACATTTCCTAAATCATTTCCGTACTTTGACTCTCCACATAAGGATGTTAGACGGTGCTCGTTTTTAACTTGGTTTCTAAATGTTTAAACATCTCTTATTCTTTTTCATCAATTAAGGCTGAAAAGTAGTCTCATATATTCATGTATTATCACCTTTAAGTATTTAAACTCCAGATTCCACTCTTTTCAATTCGTCTATTAGCTCCTCGGTGGTCTTAATTACATCCAAATCTTCTCTGCCGGCATAATGCATCTGTTACCATACAGTTTTACTTAGGTAGTTGTTAATGGATTAATTCAGAATCTCTTGTTAACCCTAGTCAAAATTTCATTCTTGAAGACTCAACGCATAGTTACTTTCCTTCTGATCCTTGGAGAGAAATTCTTGGGCATTCCACACAGACTTTCTTATTCTTTGAGTAGCTGAGGATGTTATCAATAAATACAGTTTGCTTATCCAAGCACTCCTTATACACCACGTTCCTTAATTTCTTATAATCACCTGATGCACTCGTCATTTCACATAATATCACCCGAGCTCGCAATGCTCTTAACTCACCATAATCGTAATCTCTGAAATTTTCTTAGGTTGGATCTTAAGTTATTTCTCGAGATATAATAGATTGCTTGAATTAGGTCTCGTAGGAAACTAATTCTTTATAGGGGTCACTTATTCTTATTCGTTGTTTTGTTAAACTCCCACTTCACGATTCGCCTCTTGTAAAGTCACTTCCTGGATCTGCTTTATCCACTAGGCGTTCCAATATTTCATTTTTAACTCTTTGACCTGTCCAACACCTCCTGATCTATCTTGAAATTTCCTTTTTATACTTGGTTATCACTATTTTTCTTTAAATTTCCATATATCTTGACATCTCTTCAATAACTTAAATACTTAATATTGTGAATTCCCTGTGGGATCTCATTTCTTAATTCTTCTACTTGTAGCATCCAAGTGCTGGAAGAAAATCTGGAGATATCGTGATCGTTCTCCTGGGCGTATAAATTTTCATTTTCTAACGACTAACATCGTGATCCATTATTTTCTCTTGACATCTTATTTTTCCCTTCACAACTTTAATTGAAAGATTACACTATCCATTTTCTTCCTTTTGGATTATGAACTTTAGCTTTCAATTCCAACTTTCAGAATTCTATAGTTAATTCCTCTGGTATAGTTTTTATGTCCGTTATTACTTTCCTCTATCTTTGCTTTTCCCCGTGAACACATACTTCAACCTCTTATGGCCCGTATAGATCTTACACCTTTCTCCATACATATTATGTTTCCCAAATCCTTCAAAACGAATATTATTACTGTCAATCCCAAATTATGGGTAGGATACTTCTGCTCATAAGGTTTCGGTTGTCTGGATGCATATACAATAACTCTATTGTGCTGCATCAACACACATCCTATTTCCTAATGAGAAGCATTACTATACACTACCAAACCTCCTTGATATTTTTTAAAATGATAAAACAGGTGTTGTAACCATTCTTTCACTTAACTCTGTAAAACTTTCTTTACCCTTCTTTACTTCATATAAACTTCTTACTTTTGTGAGTGTTTCTGGTCTCTTTTCATTCATAGTAACTTTAACTTCTGCTGAATCTCTTTTAATCTTTTCTACATTGACTATTTATGCTAAGAACTATATTTCATACAACTTCTTTCTTCTCCAACTTCCCAGTTATCATTAAATGCTTCGCATGGTCCTCCGTTGACTTTAAGTATCACAACTATAGCTTACTCGGATATTCCTTAAAGGAGATATCCATCTAGTTCAAATATTATTGGTATATTGGTTAATATAGATGACAATATGAGAACAATACTTAGTTATGAAAATTATCCTTGATACATCCATAGGTTTAATCTTCAATTAATAAAATATCAAGTCTTAAATCATTCTTATAAAAGTACTTTACTTCCTTCATTTGATCAAACAAATCATTGGGTCAAGGTAACAAATATTTGCTCTTGATAGTAAACTTGTTGAGCTCTTGCTAGTCGACGCATAATCACATACTTCCATCTTTCTTATTAACATTTAATATCGGTGCACCTTATGGGGTACCCTAGGTCAAATCGTTCTTCTTCTAGCATTTCTTGAATTCACTTTGCTATCTCCTTCACTTTAACTGGTGCCATTCTGTGCGGAGCCTTGGACACTGGCTTCATTTCAGGTGCTAAATCAGTCACGAACTCAATTTCTATATCCGAAGGAAATGTTGATAACTCATCCAAAAACATATCTTGAAATTCCTTAGTTACTATAACAATCTTCATACTTTGTTTGCTTCCGACTTTTATGTATTCTACATTCATCATAATGCTCATATCTTGATCACCGTAATTATCATTAACAAATTTGTTATCTTCTTTTATCTTCTGAACCTCCTCACCTTCTCATTTGGCATCCTCAGAATTATCTTTTCGTCACGACGGTCTGTCTGGACATCACGCTTTAGTAGTCAATTCATTCCTTAGAATAATATCAAATCCTCTTACCTCCCAGGATATCAATTCTTCACAACTTATTGCCAGGAATTTCAATTTCACCATTGGTACTCACTTACTTTAACAACTACACGTTCTTGACTTGCTAGTCCTTTAATCACAATCTTATCAATTCAACAGGGTAATTCATCTCATCTACAAAACCTTGAGAGATAAACAATTAAGTTTCTCTCACATCTTTTAATACTTTAACACATAAGGTATTCACCTTGATTATCCATATCATCACGTCTGTATTCCGTACAACATATTTCACCGGAAAATCACGTAATCTCGTTCTCGAAAACATATTCCTTATTGGAGTAGATTCCCTTGATTCTTAGTGGATTCTTCACTGAGACTAGTAATTTGTAATCCTCGCCAGGTGACCTTATTTCCTTCCCATGCATAAAACGTAGATGGAATTTCGTCTACTTAATTTAGGATACATTGGTTTCTGCTTGAAAACCTCTTGCAAAGAACGACAATACAACTAAGCAACTAGAAGGATTCACAATTCAACAAAATCGAAAGTTGAAAAGAAAGAAGAAACAAGGATTTGAATATGAATGAGACAACCACATTGGTACTTAAGATGGCCAGTCTTTCATACCATATGGCATACAGCACATGATTAGGTGGCGTGCCACCCGACTCTTCGTCATTCTGACAAAGTGTCTTACCATAACACTGTTTGTCCCAATCAGAAAGCAAAATTTGAGAGAAGTCAATAAATTTGAAAGGAATGGAATATCTTTCTTTTTGATATCATCATAAAGAATTAAGAAAAGAAGTTCATACATTTTTAGGAATTAAAAAGGAATATACGCTGTAATGTTGAGGACGAGAATGATACTGTTGGTCACCATCCACATTTCACCTGTATTCATCTTTCGAGCTTGCTCGATCATTTCCCAATTATATCATATAACAACTTTAGAAGTATGCTAAAATGTCTTCGCAACTAAGCATTATGGTAGATTCTTACTTGTCAAGTCTCGTGTCTGTAACGTCGCACCTATACGTAATACTTTAACAATTCGATCATAATGGCGTTCTTATCTGATAACTTCGGGCTTCCTCTTTTAATTTAGAATAACCACGAACCATATGATATAACGATCCTTTTGTTAACAATATTCTTCTTTTAGAGAGGTTTGGAAATCTTTTCAATCTTTTCGATCACGCTACGGCTTCTGTTGAATCAATGAATTCTTCGAACTCTGATAGTCCTAGTAATTGAATGTATAGTTACTTCGTACGCTGATTATGCTGTAAATTTTATCAAACAATACTTGCACCTCACTGTTAGGAATAATCAACTTCTTCATAATCGCAGGTTACTTCGTTCTTGGAATTAGCAATACTAGGTCTGAAACAGCATCTTTCCAGGTAATCCAGGCTTTCTAACAAACAAGAAACTCAAGTAGTAACTCGACAACCAATGTTTAAAAATCATTTTATTCAAAAAGGCTTCTAGAAATTTGTAAAGAAAAATCTTTTTCGAAAACTTGTTTTAAAAAGTTTGGAAAACCACAAACCTGGTTGTCTTTACTATATGAGTTTGTTGTTATCCTTCCGACCTATAACAAGGTACCAAACTCATGGAACGATCATATAGAGGTCCATTCACTTCAATCTACCTTTTCTCCTTCATCATGTCCACTTACCTTCCTTAATCGACGAAACTTCAATTGTTGTCGCACATTATCTTATTCGTAGTTTCACATCAAAGCTCCCATACTGGTGATACTCCCGACATTATCGTTACAGTAGTTAAATGGAACAGACTATCCAATAGTCCACAAGTCTATTTCATAGAACAAAGTTTACCCGTATCACATCACATCACTACTTTACATATCGCAATTATCGTAACACCATCATTTAATTTCACAAAAATCCCAGGTTTATACTTTTCTCTCTTATTCGTTCAAAATTCATCTAGTTCATCCCATTATTATTCATGGGTGGCTTAGTCACTAATGACTTCTTTTAACCCAACAACATCTATCCTCTGAAACACTTAAATCCCTTCTCTCTTTTTTTCTAAACTTATTCTCACCTTTATTTATATCTCAAGCGCTCACCAGGTACTATAACTCTCGAATCCCTCCTCGTAGATACAATCGCTTCATAGGACAAATTTTAAACTGGGGTTATAGAACAGGATATAGGGTAAACTGAAGAGATATGCTCACAGCCGAATGTCCAGTGAAAGAAGAATAAACAGATGGAGGTTCTTGAATAGGTAGCCTCATATCAAGAGGTAGAAAAGTAGCGTAAAATGGCTTGAAGAAGTGCAATCAGTACAACAGAAGGTAGTACCATTAATACTGGTGGAGGAACAAGGTACAAATCCAATCTGAAAGAAGATGACGATCCTCAAACGGAAAGCTCCAAATGATCAAATGATACCGGGAAATCAAGATCCGCCATTGCCGTTGTCTGGAAATCACGTCACAAGATAAGAATCCCGAATCGAAACATGAACCGTGTCGGAGACCTACTATATAGTCGCACTCATCCTCACGATATCTTATCTTCCTGTTTCCTATTCCTAATCCTAACCCTCTACCCAATCCCGATAATCTAGGCTTGTTTCAGTGACTTATAACATGTAGCTCTGATACCAACCTGTGGCGCCCTCCAAACCGGGTTAGAAGTTTGGGGTCCACAACACAAACACAATATATCAACCTGTAAAAGAAATATTATTAATAATGACCCTGCTTCACAAAACCACGGATCGCAACAGGTTAAAGTATGAAAACAAGCCACAACCTTAACTTTTATTACAGCGTATCAAATCCCAACTAATTTAACTTACAATTGATAATATAATCATTCTTACAATCTGACTATCTCTATACCGCATGAAGCTTCTGCTAGCTTGATTCAACTCCCTGGAACCTTAGCCCGCACTTTGGACTGAGGAACTTCACTATCATCCACATTCTTTTCAACTATAAAATATATAAAAGATTCGCAAGGGTGAGCTAACTAGCTCAGTAAGTCATAATAGTGATAACTGAGGTTAAACAATGATCAAATGAGATGATTCAAAGGAATCAAATTTCTTTTTAATTCCTCATTAGAATTGGATATTCATTTTAAGTTTTAAAAACCAAGGTTAGGCTGCTGATCAGTCATGCACTAACCCCGAGCAAGCACACATCACTGCTCTAATTACTGGATCCAAGGCACACATTGGCCTAACTTGACCATTGGTATGGTCTGACCACGAATCTGCTCCACATATATAAAAACTATCCAATCCTAAAGCAGTTCAATATGATAAACGATATAATTCAATAAAACAAGTTCATAATCAACAATAGTTAAACACTTGAATAAAAGCATAAGGAAGATTATGGATATCTCAAGGGGATTTCAGGGTATGTATAAGAAATGGTTTTCAATTTGTACCAACATCCGGTATTAGGTTAGAAATGATTTTTCAAGGTATAGTTCTTTGATGTTATAAAGAATGGTTGAAGTATAAGAGTTTCTGTGTTTTCAAACAATTTTGTTTCAGTGTTTTGTATTTGGTAGTGATACATTTGGAAAGTAGTATCATATTTGTGTGGTTTGTATCTGAGGATCAGCAAAAGATGGTTTTACAAAGAATAAGGCTTATGGCTCAAGATCAAGAAAGATCAGGGTTCAAGGGTAAATTGTTTATAGCACTTTCTATATAAAACATGGATTATTTTGAATAGTAGCGACATGTTATGAAACAGTTCAATAATATATTTGCAATATATCTTGAAGAAAAGTTCAGAAGTACTTGCCTTACAGGCTTTATAACTAATACTGATCAATTCTGATCCGACTCTGCCGCTCAGGCTTTAACGTCCAACCACTAGATCTCATTGGATTTGACTTCGACACTCAGGTTTTTCTGTTGAAACTCTACTGAGACTGATTATTAGGTCATTTCTAGTCCATCGTCCACTTTCAGGTTCCCGATTATAACCTACAGGGTCGAAATACCCTACGTTAGACGTCTAGGTATGCTTGATATATCCTCGATACTAATTCTTACCCAATGATATTCAAACTCGACTCGTAATTATATGGATTATTATAATATAACAACACCCCCAACCGTCAGGGTGTACATTCTCGAGAAATTGGTTTGGTATTCGTTTTCCGAAAATACGTATATTTGTAATTTTACAAAATCAGGGTTATGGATTTTAGAAAATTATTTCATCACATCGTGCAATCAAGTTCCATATAGAACACATATATATCTATGTAACCATTCGACGTCCCGATAATCATCGGATACGCTCCCGTATTTTCGTAGGTAAATTTCCCAGAAATCGGGCTGCGTCTCTTTTGTTTATCGGACTACCCGTCGAAACGATTCGACGTCAAACCAATCAATAATACAACAATCACAACTCCAGTCAACTCAAATTCATAACTCAATCACAATTAAATACGCAGTCCAAGTCTCAATACAAAATCCAAGTCTCAATACAAACTCTAAATATCGGATAAATATTTCTCGAACTAAATTATATTTTGAAATTTTAGGACTCAGAATAAACATCACAGTCCACCGTCAGCTCACTGATGGTCATTGCTGACGGTGGCGAAATCTCGGAGGTACCCCAATTTCGGATGCCACTCACGAGTTTCACCGATTGATTTTTAATAATTCCCGTATCAATTACTTATTTCACGAATTGCAATCAATAAGCCCTGCAGAAATTTATACAATTAATTAATTATTCCAGACAACGTACACAAAGTGACAACAAAACAGAACCAGGTGACCAACGCACACGCGCGGCCAGGTCACCTCGCCGGAGTTTAATCCGGCGGCAACCGGACTGAACAGGGAAAAAGAACAGCATCACAACGAAGATATATACACAGGTATATATATACATGATTTCAAGCAGAAACAGGGCCAAAACGGAACCAGCCACCAGCCGGAATTCCAGCGGCAGCGGCTTGCCAAGAACACGGCGGTAGGGCGGCGACAAGGTCACCGGGAAAGACAGGGACGGCGGCCGGTACCGAAAAGAGGCACCACAGCCGGCGAAAAACACTAAAAAAAAGAAACCGTGAGCTTATATATTTATAAGTGTATGTATCGTTTCTTGAAAGAGAGAGTAGAGAAATCAGAGAAATTGGATAGGCTAAGAAGAGAGATTGATGTTCAATAAATAAAAAAAAAAGAATGAATCACCCTCCTGCCTTGCTGAGTACAAACCTCGTGTCCAATTAATAGGACACGTGTCTCCTCCTTCCTGACTATGAGCCCAAAGTCGAATCGCTTTTTAATATTTTAATGTATAATTCTACGAATAATTATTACTTAAATTAAAGCTAAAGTAATTTTAAAATTCTCTAAATATCCTAAACTAATAAAATAAATTTTTCATAAATTTCTAAATCATTATTGAAACGCAACTCGTACCCGTATTTCAAAATTAACGATTTGAGCTGTATTTTAAACAAATTCAGAAAATTACGAAAATAGTCTTAATATGTTACAAATATCCCGAATTAAATTAAAATATAAGTTTCGAAATTTTAAAAACACTTCCGAGGTGCGCTTTATACTCGCTTTTTAATAAATAACGAAACGACGCACGCGTGAAACGACTCCTGAAAATTCCCAAAATAATTTTAAAATTCTCAGAATATTCCTAACTCAAATAAATATGAGTTTCATAATTTTTGAAGGATTTTAGAATTAAATATGGATTTTACCATTAAACTTACTCAGAAAATCATTTAAGGATAAATAATTAATGAAATATTGATTTCTCAATTTTATAGAAACCTAAAAATAATTACTGTAATTATAACATCATAAAATCAATTTTAGAAATATTCTCAATATTTATGCAAATAAATTTGCACTAAATCCACTTTTGAAAGTGAAAACAATACAATACGATTCCAAAATTAATCGCGCGGACAACCCGGTATATTATAAATCACATATGGATAATAATCAAACAACACATAGCGGTCAAAACCAACACACATATCTTATTTATTTAATAATTTCCATAATTGCATAATTAAATAATTAAAAAGAATACACGAGTCGTTATAGTCTGCCTTGTGTTAATTCAACATATTAAAAATGCAAATCAACATTTAGACAGTTTACTTAGAATTTGAAAAATTCCAAGTTAAATTTTAAATTTAAAAAAATAAATATGCAGATTTCTGAAGTATTTATAATTTATATTTCAGCTAATTTCCAATTAAATCAAATTAATTTTAATTTACTAGAAATTAATCTACTGCAAAACATTTGCTAAGTTCTTGCCTTAGGATGAAGAATTTAACATTCCAATTTCACTTAGAAGTCTAGTGAAAGTTGTTTCATCCAAAGGTTTAGTAAAAATGTCAGCTAATTATTTTTCTGTTGGAACAAAAATGAGCTCAATTGTACCATTTACAGCATGTTATCTAATAAAATGGTACCTTACATCAATGTGCTTTGTTCTAGCAGGATTAACGGGATTAGCTACAATAGATATTGATAACTTTATTTCTTCCCGTGTCTTCTCCGCTCTCACGTGAGCTCGAGCTCAGTCCACGTGGCAGACGGTGTGTGGTAAAGCTGTTATGTAGGGGGCTCTGCAAAACATAACCGGAGGGGGGCGGTGTCCCCGCGGCAACTCCGGTGTGAGAATAAGAATGGGGTTTCTTGAAGAAGAAGAAGAAGAAGAAGAAGAAGAAGAAGAAGAAGAAGACGGAAGAAGGAGCTATTCAAAAATATATGTATAGTGGTGTGTGTATAGGTGTGTAGCAGACAATATTTTTCAACCCCAAAAACCCTTTTCTTGGGGCCTTTTATAGGCCTCAAGATTTAGGGTTTTAGGGGTTTGTAGCTCTCCATCCTAGCCCTTGATTATTCTTGGTTGGTGAGTCATTGGATGGCTCAGATGGCCAGTGGGACCCGACTGTCCTTTTGCCACTGGGGTGTTCTCAGATTCATACACATGGACGACTAAGATGTAGTTGTTCCATTTCACGTAACATGAGACAGTTGACATTTCTGTCATTTTCCACGTGCTCTGGGGACCACCCTGGTTTGGGCTTGGGGTAAACTCTACTTGGGCTTCTGTATCATTTTTCTTGGGCCTGATTATTTATGGCCTATCATTTGCCTCCCACTCCCTTATGCGGGTTTGCCTGGATGGGGGAGTAATGTTCTCTTCCGGAGTTTGTGTTTTGATTTGTGTGCCTTGGAAAAAATGTTGCATTTTCTTCGATTTGTGGCCCCTGACCCTGGGGTATTGTTGAATACAGGTCCCCGGGGTTTTCTTTGGGAAGGCCCTTGACTTTTGTACCTTGGAAAAATTTTGCATTTTCCACGATTTGTGGCTCCTAACCCCGGGGTGTTGTTGGATACAGGTCCCCGGTATTATGTTTGGGTCAGCCCTTGATTTTTGTGACTTGGAATTTTTTTTGCATTTTCTACGATTTGTGGCCCCTAACCCCGGGGTGTTGTTGGATACAGGTCATCGGGGTTATGTTTGGGCAGGCCCTTGATTTTTGTGACTTGGATTTTTTTTTTGCATTTTCTTTGATTTACGACCCTTAACCCCAGGGTGTTGTTGGATACAGGTCACCGGGGTTATGTTTGGGTAGGCCCTTAATTTTTGTGACTTGGAATTCTTTTTTGCATTTTCTTCGATTTGTGGCCCCAAACCTCGGGGTGTTGTTGGATACAGGTCCCCGGGATTATGTTTGGGTACGGATGTGACTGATGTAAAGTGTTTTGTCATCTTTTCTGGGGTGTCAGGTGACTGTTGAGTTTCTTGCTGGGATATATGCGTATATATATATATATCAAACGTTGCAGTTCCCCCCTTTCTTCTCCTCAAAAGGCGCGCCTGTTAAATAATTACAGCTAAGTAATCATTAATTACTGCGGTTATTTTCTGGACGTCCAGTATCATACCACGTGTTTTAATCTGACGGGCAGGATCGTGGGGTAGTTGAGTGGGTTATTACCCCACTTTCTTCTATAAATACTTGTCCCTTAGTTTTTCTTCATTCTTTACGCAACCAAACATAACAAACACTCTCTACATCTTTTCTTCAAGGCAAATTTGGAGGCTTTTCTCTTTGAAGCCGCTTTATATCTCCCGCTTTCTTATAATTTTTGAACTTCTTCTTTCACTTTTATTTTCTCGTGCTTTTGTTCGATTCAATGAATAGTGTAGGTTGATTTTTTCGAATGCATGTGTATCAAATGTCCAAGTCGGTTTAGTTTTGTTGTGTCGAGTTTTGGTGATTTGAATGTATAACTGTTGTTTGATATTTGGGCTTTTGCCCTGTAAAATTGGGTTGCATAAAAAATGTTTATGAAACTAGTTTTGTTTTTTGGTTTCTGTATATATAAGAAAGGGGGCTTGATTTATGTCAAGAAACTGGGTTTGTGTTTGCATGTTGGTGGCTGTGTATATGCGTATGTATAGGTTATATGATATATTTTGGTTTTTGATTCTAAGGTTAACTGCTTCCGAGTAGCTTTATGTTTTTCTCCCTTTTTCTTTTTGTTCCCGAAATGGCATAGACGCCGGGGTTATATGGTTAGGAGAGTAAGAGTGAAACAACTAGCTAACCTTAGTCATAGACCTGACCACCCTCGATTTGGATTTCCTGACCATTCTTCTAGTGATTCATCCCCGGAACCTGAAAATATGCCTCCCCGTCATCAACCTGTAGTTGAGGAATTTCCCACCTTCCTTCTTCAGTCGGGGCAGACTTTGAGTAGGAGGGATGGTTCTTGGGTAGACATAGACCATTACTTCGTTCAGACCCGGGAGAACAGTCCTCCCCATAACTACTACTTTAAGGATCTGTCTGCTGCTTATAGGCCCATAGGGAAGGAACACTGTGACGGGGCCTGGATGGATCAACTATTTTACAACGCCCCGGGGACCGGCTATGTTCCTGCTCCCCGTCATCCTGACCTTGGCACATATATATTCGAACAGATAGTTGACCTAGTTAAGGCGGTGTTCCATTTCGGGGAGGGGATGGAGTGGAGGTGGCCTGAGCCTCACGAGAGGGTTTACTATCATCATGTGGGGGGTTGGGTAGCTATTCCACTAGAGCACCTTCGTAGTATGAGGCCCAACCTCCATCAGTTTACCAAGTCTCTTAGTCGTGATACCTACGGGATCCCCTTTACCCAGCTTGCCCTGAACTCTGTTAAGTGGATATCCTGGTTTATTGCTTGTTGCCACGTGAAGGGTTATTTGCCCACCTTCAAACTTTTTCACTATCTTTTCAAAATTAAGAAGTCCACCCGTTTGCCCTTGTATGAGTTCACCTTTAATCTAGATGGTTGTGGGTTCCCCGCTGATGCCCAGAATTCTCCTGTTTTATGTTGAATTCGCTCCGGGGTTGGCACCGGGAGTTCATCTTCGTCCGGGGTGGGGACCTGGAGTTTATGCCAGTGTACAAAAATGCTCTTAAAAATAACAGGTTCCCAACCAAGCGGCTCGAGGGAGCTGCCCTGGCGAAGATGTACGACTTTGTCGTGGCTCTGGGGGCTCAGTGGACTCAGGACACCTTTTTAGATAACCAAGCATTCTTCAATGTCGGATGTAAATGGTCAATTATATGTGGCTCTTTATTGTGTCTTTTCCTCATATATATTTGTGCACTTTCGGCTTTTAAGTTCTAAATCGTTATTTCATTGTGCAGGTCTTCCGTTGCTCAAGCCCTTTCATTACGAGATGTCGAAGCAATTCTAGGACTTGGCTGGCAGGTTTAAGAAAATTGGAGGTGTTGTGTAACTTGACTCTGGAAATAAGAAAGCTGATGGTGTGGCAAGTGGCTCGCAGGCCCGAAAAACAGGTTCTTCCGGGAATAGTGTGAGACAGGCTGTCCCGTAATGGTCTGCTCCTGTTGTTGTTAAGCGTGAGGAGATTGAAGTTCTGGAGCTGGAG
Organism: Apium graveolens; assembly: GCF_009905375.1. NCBI lineage: Eukaryota > Viridiplantae > Streptophyta > Magnoliopsida > Apiales > Apiaceae > Apium > Apium graveolens. Next base: position 116,982 of record NW_027418857.1, on the reverse strand, counting down.
GAAGAAGAAGTTGGTGCATTGAACCCCCGTAAGAAGAAGGCTGCTAAGGATGTTGCTGGCGGATCTGAGACCCCGCAGCGAAGGAGGGTGACAAACCCGACTCCAACAGAGGAGGAGATCCAGAAGCTCGTAGAGAAGGAGGCCCTAAAGAACCTCCTGGCCCGGTTGACTCTTGATGATCGCATGAGTGATATGAGGTTTACGCTAAGGAGGATATTGGTACCTTCTTGGTTCATCTTGTCCGGGATATCTCAGAGGTTTGTGTATTTTGCTGTTTGTGCATTTCTTTTTCTGCCTTATATTTTTGTTGAGCTTTTTTGCTTTTCTGCTTTCAGGCTAACGCCAGGATCAACGGTTTCTATACCAACATCCACAACTATCGGATGAGGGTGGCTAAGGCAAAGACCGCCATGAAGGTTTTGGCCGAGGAGAAGGATAGGTTTGTGAAGTATCGAGATGCTAAGGAGAGAGAGTCTCGATAGCACAAAGAGGCCCTTGCGGAGGAGGTGAAGGCCCAAGAGGCTGTTGAGAAGGTTGTTGGATCCCTCTGGGTGGAGGTGAAGAATTTACAGAAAGAGCTTGTTGTCAGGCCTCGGGAGGAGGAAGTTCTCACAGCCTTCCGGGGTACTCCTACTTACTACGAAGAGTTGAACAACAAAATATTCGAGAATGTTAACTTATGCTGGGATATCGCTTCTACTTATCTCGCTGAGAAGCCTGATGGTAACCTGGAGGGCTTTGTTGAGCTGTACCTCGAGGAAGAGCTTCGTCGCGAGAATGTCCAGGCGGCTAGAGAGGGCACCTCCAGGGCACAGCCAGCTCCTGCTCCCGAGAACTGACTGATGAAGATCTAGGCTTCGCGCCTTGTAATTTCCTTTCAAATTTGTTTATGTTCAAAACTTAGCCCTTGTGGCTTTTAGACTCGTTTGTTTTTAATTTCCTGCGTAGTGACTTTGGTTTGGATTTGGTCTAGGGCTGGTTAGCTCTGGATAAGTATGTAAATATATTTCCCTTTCCTTGCATTTGTTTTCAATTTCTTTACTAAGTGTATGTTTATTTCAGAAGTTACACATGGTTTGTGTATTCGTCCCCGGGATGGGGTTAAAACTTTTGACTGAATAAAAATTTTCTAATACACATGGTTTGTGTATTTGTCCCCGAGATGGGGTTAAAGCCTTTAACTGAATAAAACTTTTTTAAGTATACATGGTTTGTGTATTTTTCCCCGGGATGGGGTTAAAACTTTTAACTGAATAAAAATTTTCTAAGTACACATGGTTTGTCTATTTGTCCCTGGGATGGGGTTAAAACTTTTAACTGAATAAATTTTTTTAAGTACACATGGTTTGTGTATTTGTCCCCAGGATGGGGTTAAAACTTTTAACTGAATAAAAATTTTCTAAGTACACATGGTTTGTGTATTTGTTCCCGGGATGGGGTTAAAGCCTTTAACTGAATAAAAAATTTCTAAGTACACATGGTTTGTGTATTTGTCCCCGGGATGGAGTTAAAACTTTTAACTGAATAAAAATTTTCTAAGCACACATGGTTTGTGTATTTGCCCTCGGGATGGGGTTAAAACTTTTAACTGAATAAAAATTTTCTAAGTACACATTGTTTGTGTATTTGTCTCCGGATGGGGTTAAAACTTTTAACTGAATAAAAAATTTCTAAGTACACTTGGTTTGTGTATTTATCCCCGGGATGGGGTTAAAGCCTTTATCTGAATAAAAAAAATTAAGTACACATGGTTTATGTATTTTTCCCCGGGATGGGATTAAAACTTTTAACTGAATAATTTTTTTTAAGTACACATGATTTGTGTATTTGTCCCCTGGATGGGTTTAAAACTTTTAACTAAATAAAAGTTTTCTAAGTACACATGGTTTGTGTATTTGTCCTCGAGATGGGGTTAAAGCCTTTGACTGAATAAAAATTTTCAAAGTACATATGATTTGTGTATTTGTCCCCGTGATAGGGTTAAAACTTTTAACTGAATAAAAATTTTCTAAGTACACTTGGTTTGTGTATTTGTCCCCGGGATAGGGTTAAAGCCTTTAACTGAATAAAATTTTCTAAGTACACATGGTTTGTGTATTTATCCCTGGGATGGGGTTAAAACTTTTAACTGGATAAATTTTTTTCAAGTACACATGGTTTGTGTATTTGTCCCCGGGATGGGTTTAAAACTTTTAACTGAATAAAATTTTTTTTAAGTACACATGGTTTGTGTATTTGTCCCCGGAATGGGGTTAAAGCCTTTAACTGAATAAAAATTTTCTAAGTACACATGGTTTATGTATTTGTCCCCGGGATGGGGTTAAAACTGTTAACTGAATAAAAAATTTCTAAGTACACATGGTTTGTGTATCTGTCCCCGGGATGGGGTAAAACTTTTAACTGAATAAAATTTTCTAAGTACACTTGGTTTGTGTATTTGTCCCCGGGATGGGGTTAAAACTTTTAACTGAATAAAAATTTTCTAAGTACACATGGTTTGTGTATTTGTCCCTGGGATGGAGTTAAAGCCTTTAACTGAATAAAAAATTTCTAAGTACATATGGTTTGTGTATTTGTCCCGGGATGGGGTTAAAACTTTTAACTGAATAAAAATTTTCTAAGTACACATGGTTTGTGTATTTTACCCCCGGATGGGGTTAAAGCTTTTAATTGAATAAAAATTTTGTGCATGTGGGTGTGCGAACGATAATTGTAATGTAACCATAATAGAAGCATCATTTTAGTTTGAACAAGCGCGGCACATTTCATTGCGAAATAGGTATCGAGTGTCGATTACATCCTATATGGGGAAAATACAGGTTTATGTTTCTTGTTGTTCAACAAAAACTATATATAGCCATGCACACCTTTCTACTGATATAATTCTCGGAGACGAGCTCTATGCCAGGTGTTCGGGACCTCGGTTCCGCTGAGGTAGTTTAACTTGTAGGTTCTCGGACGGAGCACCTTTTTGACCTTGTAGGGCCCTTCCCAGTTGGGCTGTAGTTTTCCTTGGTTGGTCGGGTCTAAAGTCTCGGTGTGCCGGAGTACTAGATCGCCCATTTTATATTCCCCGATCTTAGCTTTCTTTACGGAATAGAGCTTTGTCTTTTTCTTGTAGCTTTCCGTCTTATCCACGGCCCGATATCTTACTTTATCCAAGAGCTCCAGGTTGGTTTTAAGGCCTTCAATATTTGAGACTTCATGAAAATTGATAACCCTATGGGAGGGGGATCTGGTTTTAATTGGTATACGGGCTTCGGTGCCGTAGGCGAGCTTAAAAGGGGTTTCCCCGGTTCCCGTCCTGGGGGTGGTCCCGTAGGACCATAGGACTTTTGGGAGTTCTTCTGGCCAAGCTTTCTTGGACTTTTCCAACCTTTTCTCTAGGCCCCGGAGTATGGTCCTGTTGGTTACCTTGACTAGTCCATTCCCTGAGGGTGTGCCCCAGATGCCCTTTTGTGCTTGATTCCGAGTTCTTTCAAGTATGCTTCAAAATCAGATCTAACGAATTATGGGCCATTGTCTGAGACCAAAACCATTGGGATCCCGAACCTCATAACGATGGAATCCATGAATTTAATGCAATCTTGTTGATTGATCATCCTCATCGCTTTAGCTTCTGCCCATTTGGTCATGTAATCAATGGCTACGAGGACGTAGCGGAGGTCTCCTTTCGCTCAGGGAAAAGGGCCCATGATGTCTATACCCCAAACGGCAAACGGGATCGGAGACAATACTGATACTGGTAGGCTCGGGCTTTGCTTGGGGACATTATTGAATTTCTGGCATTGAAGACACTTCTTGACATAGGAAACGAAGTCGGAGTGGATTATAGGCCCGTGGTATCCTTGTCTGATAATTTTGTAGGCCAGAGCTTTGGCCGCCAAGTGATCTTCGCAGATGCCTTCATGGACTACCCAGAGACAGTGATGTGCCTCCACCGGGTCTACACACTTCACAGTGGGTGCTGAGAAAGTTCTTCTGTACAACTGACCATTCTTCAAGAAGAAATGAGCAGCCTTGTGCTTCAGGTATTTGGCTTTGTTCTGGTCTTCTGAGAGCGTTCCGCCTCTTAGGTATGCTATGAAGGGGGTCATCCAGTTATCCGGGCTGTCGATGCATAAGATCTTTGTCCTATCAGTGCTTGGAGTTTGCAACTCTTCGAAGTAGACTGAGGAGTTTAGGTCCGAGGAATTTTGCACAAGTTTTGAGAGCTCGTCAGCTTGGCTGTTTTCTTTCCTGTTTATCTGTAGGATGGTGGCATCCAGGATGGACTCTAGAAGACCTCTAACCGGGGCCTGGTATTGGGCTAGTATTTCATCCTTGGAAATATATTCACCACTTATTTGTCTGACGACTATGTGGGAGTCACTGTGTATGACCATTCTTCTTATCCCGAGGGAATTTGCTAGCCTGAGTCCGGATATCAGGGCTTCATATTCTGCTTGGTTGTTTGTTGCTTTAAAGGAAAAGGTGATCGCCTGCTGGATGGTGAACCCCTCCGGGCTAATCAGGATGAGTCCAGCCCCGGATCTCTCGGCCGTCGATGATCCATCCACGTAGAGCTTCCAGGAGTTTGTGCCTGATTCGGCGTTTTCAGAGGTTGTCCCGTCGGGAACGGGTTGCTGATGCTCCCGGAAGGTGCATTCCATAACAAATTCTTCCAGGGCTTGGGCCTTTATTGCCTTTTATAGTACGAATCTAATGTTAAACTGGCTTAGCTCGATGGCCCAGTTAACCAGTCTTCCAGATGCATTTGGCTTGTGGATGATTTTCCTGAGATGTTGATCCGTGACCACTCTAATTTCCAAGTTTGGGTACCGAGTTTCGGAATATTTGAGGACCTGGCTGATATAGACGGGGTTTTGGATTCCTCCATCCTCCCGAACGAGAGCGGAAGAGACGGCTCTTGGGCTAGCGACGATGTATAGGGACAGTGGTTCTCCGGGATTAGCTTTTGACAACACTGGGGGGTTCATCAAATGCTGCTTGACTTCCTCAAAAAGTGCATTGCACTCTGGGGTCCAATGTACAATTTTCTTATTTCGGACACCTTTCAGCATTTCGAAGAATGGGAGACATCTTTCTGCAACCTTCGGGATAAACCTACGTAGGGCTGCTAGGCATCCTGCCAACTTCTGGATGTCTTTCTGGGTGCTGGGTATCTTTATTTCCATTATGACATTGATTTTCTCCGCGTTCGCCTCGATCCCTCTTTCACTGACTAGGAAACCCAGGAATTTGCCCGAAGGTACTCCAAACGCACATTTCTCCGGATTAACCTGCATCTGGTATTTGTGCAGATTTTTGAAGCACTCCTTGAGATCTTTTACGTGATTGGGGGCTAATATCGACTTAGAGATCATGTCATCAATGTACGACTCCATGTTGCGCCCCAACTGATCCTTGAAGATAGTGTTCATCATTTTCTGGTAGGTGGCCCCAACATTGATGAGCCCGAAGGGCATCATGATAAAAGCGTAGATTTCCCGATGGGTAGTGAAGGATATTTTAGCGATGTCTTCTGGATTCATGCGGACCTGATTATACCCCGAGAAGGAATCCAAAAAACTGAGCATAGTATGACTAAAAGTTGCATCGATCAGCTGATCGATGTTGGGGAGGGGATAAGAATCTTTTGGGCACGCAGCATTAAGGCTTGTGTAATCGACACACATTCTCCATTTCCCGCTCGACTTCTTGACTAAAACCACATTGGCGAGCCAGTCAGGGTACTTGATTTCGCAGATGATATTGGCCTTGAGAAACTTTTCCACTTCTTCGTCTATAGCTTGTTGTCGCTACGGGGCAAAGTTTCTCTGCTTCTGCTTAATTAGCTTCTTTCGCGGATTTACATCCAGACTGTGCATCGCCACACACTGGTCTATCCCGAGCATGTCCTCTGCTGTCCATGAAAACACGTCTGCGTACTCTTTTAGTAGCTGAATGAGTTCTTATTGGAAGAATATTTCTAAGCCTTTTCCAATCTTCAGCTTCCGGGTGGGTCTCCTGGGCTCCAGTTCTATTTGAACAGTTTGTGCAGCAGGTTCCACTTTGGTCTTCTCCTTTATCTCCATGAATTTCTGTATCCGGGCATTGGCATTGGTTACGCCGTACCCCAAATCTTCTATCATGTTGACGTCCAGCTTTGGCCTTTTGCTGAGATGTTCGCAATATTTCTTGTGGCTTTGGCCTTTGGGTAAGGCCATTACCTTCTTCATGTTCTCGTGTTCAGTTTCCGCCATGACCAGAGCCTGCCCATAACATCTCCCGAATACGCCCCGGTGCCCCTTTAGTTCTCCGATGCCTCCCGGGGTGGGAAATTTCAGCTTCAGTTGAATTATTGAAGGGATGGCCTAGAGCTTGGTGATGGTGGGCCTCCCGAGAATCATGTCGTAGGAGGATGCTGCACTTATCACGTAAAATTTAATGACATGAGAGACTTGGTGGGGTACAGTACCAAAGATTACGGGGAGGTATATTACCCCTCGGATCAGAATCAAGTTATTCCCGAATCCATAGAGGGGGTCTTCAAGGCAAGGATCCATAAGAAGGTGTCCCAGTTTCATCCTGTTAAGTGTGTGCTAAAAAACAATGTTAGCTGAGGAGCCGTTATCAACCAAAATTCCTTTTACCTCATTGTCGGAGATGTCGAGAGTCACGACTAGAGCTTAGTTGTGTCCGGGATCGAGGCCTTCATAATCTGCATGAGAGAAATAAATTGGTTCATCTTCGAAGGGTTGGATCATCATGACATTGTTGTCCATATCCGGGCTCCGGGGCGGAGAGGGGGCTCCTCCGAAGATCATTTTGACCACGTGCTTGCCATTGTTAGTGGCTTTTTCTTTGTCACTTAGTCTCCTTTGCAAGTACTAGTTCATGTTACCTTTCTTGATCTGATCTTCAATAAACAATTTGAAGGAGAAGCAGTTTTCGGTTGTATGGCCATGATCCTCGTGGTACACGCAATGTTTATCACGTGCTCTATTCTCAAGGGGGTGCCAGTAATGGCTTTGGCGGGGGGTAATAGAAGGGTTTCCCTTTAACCTCTCTTAAGATTTTCGGCCCGGGGTCTATTGAGCGGCGTCCACTCGGGCTCTGGCTTAGGATCTTTCTTGGGCATTGGATTCCTTTCATTTCTCTGGGGTCTAGAGTAGTTGTCCCAGGGTGGGGTTCCCTGGGACTGCTGGATGAAGTTGGACTATCTATATGTCTTGAATCTTCTCTTTTTTTTTGTGCGAGGAGTGTCCTTCCGGAGACTCATCATCATCCCAGATTCGCCTATTCATCTTAATGAAAGTTAAGAAGTCATTTTCTTTGATAAACTTTGAGGCCAGTGCGTAAGCTGAAGCAAGGCTTTGGGGTTCTCTGTGGATCAAGTCCTTGACATAACCCTTGCATGAAACCAGGTGGAGGCTTTGTCGGAAGATATTAACGGCTTCCTTTTCCTCGAGGTTGGAGAGATGGTTGACTGCTTCTTGAAATCTCTTGATGAACTCGGGTAGTGTTTCTGTGCTTCTTTGTTGAATGGTTTCCAAGTGACACATCTGGAGCTCGTTCATGCGGTTTGCCCGAAATCTCTTTAAAAACATCTCCCAAAAGTCTTTCCAGGAGTCGATGCTTCGGGAGGGAATTCTGTTGAACTACTTTTGTGCCCCTCCCTTTAATGTTGATGCGAAGAAGCGGCACCTGGTGAGGTCGTTGTAATCGTAGATATTAGAGATCTGTTCAAAGTAGTTCAAGTGCTCTTCGGGATCGGCAAGTCCGTCGAAAGAGTCAAATTTGAAGTGTTTAAGGCTGGGCTCCCTGGGGGTGGACTCCAGTTTTCTGATGAAGGCGCCGCTGCCCCGACTTCTATGTCTCCCTCTACCTTCCTTTTGAGGTCCTGAAGTGCCCGGGTCATCTGCTCCTGTTTAGACTCCTTTTCTGACTCGGAGTCTGAGGAGACATGCACCTTGCGTGTCTTTTTCTTTTGTTTCGCCTCTTCCTCTTGGATCCTTTTTTCAATTTTAGCTTTGGCCTTGGCTTCCTCTTCCTTCCGGATACTGTCCCGGAGCGTGGCTCTCTTAATTTCATCTCGGACATCCTCATATGGTTTCTTGGTTTTACCGATTTGGTCCAAGACCAAGCCCCGAGATTCTCCGGAATGCTCCACTTGGTCCCCTGGATGAGTTTTAGGATTCTTATGATTCTTTTCTTTCTATAGGCTCAAAGTTGTCTGGATCTGCTCCAGGGTCATACTTCCCAAGGGTTGGCTGAGGTTTCAGCATATCTATGGGCTTCCTTCTCAATGGTTACCCTCTGGTCTCCGGGCTGGAGCTGAGATGAACCGTGAGTTATGGGGGGGGGCTCTTCTTCTATCTCTTCCATTTCGCCGTCCCTGGGTGGGGCGACTATAGGCAGAACAGTCCCCGAAACCAATGTCTTACTCTTCCTCGTTGCCATTTTTTCTAGGAAAAGAGGAAAGAACAGCACAAGTGCAGTAGTAAGGAATGAAAAATAAAAAAGGTGTGTTGAAAATAAAGTGAGGGTGTTACCCTTGCTTGGGTGCAAGCTTTCTTAGTTCTAGGGACTATATGGCGTGACTGGAAACGACACCACTATCCCGGAGGTTCGCCCCTCCTTTTGGCGCTAATGATAACTCTATTTTCTTCCCGGGTCTTCTCCTCTCTCACGTAATCTCGAGCCCAGTCCACGTGGCAGACGGTGTGTGGTGAAGCTGTTATGTAGGGGGCTCTGCAAAACAAAACCGGAGGGGGGCTGTGTCCCCGCGGCAACTCCGTTGTGAGAATAAGAATGGGATTTCTTAAAGAAGAAGAAGAAGAAGAGGGAAGAAAGAGCTATTAAAAAATATACGTATAGTGGTGTGTGTATAGGTGTGTAGCAGACAATATTTTTTAACCCCCAAAACCCTTTTCTTGGGGCCTTTTGTAGGCCTCGAGATTTAGGGTTTTAGGGGTTTGTACCTCTTCATCCTAGCCCTTGATCAATCTTGTTTGGTGAGTGATTGGATGGCTCAGATGGCCAGTGGGCCCCGACTGTCCTTTTGCCACTCGGGTGTTCTCAGATTCTTTCACATGGACGGCTGGGATGTAGTTGTTCCATTTCTGGTAACATGAGACAGTTGACATTTCTGTCATTTGCCCCGTATTCCGGGGACCACCCTGGTTTGGGCTTGGGGTAAACTCTACTTGGGCTTCTGTATCATTTTGCTTGGGCCTGATTATTTATGGCATATCAGATATAGCACTAGTATTGTCACACATGATTGGAATTATATGTAACACTAGGCCATAGTCCATTAGCTGATTTCTAATCCAAAGCACTTAAGCACAGCAACTTCCAACAGATATGTATTCAGCCTCGGCTGTGGAAGTTGACACATATTATTATTTCTTGCTATACCAGGATACAAGTCTTTTTCCAAGAAGCTGACAGCTTCCACTAGTACTCTTCCTGTCAACCCTGCATCCAGGAAAATTTGCATATGTGTATCCAACATCTTCAAAACCAGTTCCCTTAGGATACCATAGTCCCAAGTTTGTAGTCCCCTTTAAGTATCTAAAAATTCTCTTCACAACCATCAAATGTGATTCTTTTGGAGTGACTTGAAACTTACACACAGACATGTTGCAAACATGATGTCTGGTATACTTGCAGTTAAGTACAACAAAGATCCAATCATTCCTCTATAGCTTGAGATATCTATATTCTTATCCTTTTTGTCTTCATCCAACTTTGTAGCTGTAGACATAGGTGTAGATGCAGGTGAACAATGAACCATACCAAACTTTTTCAATAAATCCTTGATATACTTAGTTTGGCTGATGGAACTTCCATCACTTCTTTGACTAACTTGAAGTCCAAGAAAGTAACTTAATTCCCCCATTATGCTCATTTCATATTCACTCTGCATTAGCTTAGAGAATCTTTGATAAAGTTTTTCATTTTTAGAACCAAAAATGATATCATCCACATAAATCTGAACTAGGATCATATCACCACCATGCAACTTGTAGAAGAGTGTCTTGTCTATTGTTCCTCTAATGAATCCATGTTTGAGTAGAAAATCTGATAATGTGTCATACCAGGCTCTAGGTGCTTGTTTTAGTCCATAGAGAGCCTTAAGCAGCTTGAATACAAAGTTTGGAAATTATGGATCTTCAAAGCCAAGTGGTCGTTGCACATAAACTTCTTCTTCCAACTCACCATTTAGGAAGGAACTTTTGACATCCACTTGATATACCTTAAAATTTGAATGAGCAACAAATGCAAGAAAAATCCTTATTGTTTCAAGTCTTGCAACTGGAGAAAAAGTTTCATCATAGTCAATTCCTTCCTCCTGTGAGTAGCCTTTTGCAACCAACCTTGCCTTATTCCTGGTGCCAATTCCATTTTCATCCATCTTGTTCCTGTACACCCACTTTGTTCCAACTATACTTATGTTCCGTGGTGTAGGAACCAACTCTCAAACTTTGTTTCTTTCAAACTGATTTAGCTCCTCTTGCATAGCAGATATCCAATTAGGATCAAGTAGAGCTTCTTCGGTTTTCTTTGGGTCAATTTGTGAAAGAAAATATGCATGTAGACATTCATTTGCAATTACACTCTTAGTCCACACTCCAGCATTTGGATCACCAATAATGGCTTCTTTAGTGTGACTTCTATCCCACTTTCTAGTGTGAGTTTGTTGACTTGAGTTTTCTGTGTTTTCTTCACAATTGGCATGACTTGCAGAACCTTACTCTCGTTCTCTCCCTGAGTTTGTGCTATCAAATTCAAGTTCATGAGATTAGCTTCCATTCTCATGATTTACTTATTTAGTTGACTCTTCATTTGTTCTGTGATTTGTGTTGACCTTAGCTTCACCATCAAAATCACTATCAATGTTGATATTTTCAAACTTTAGGGCTTCAGCTTCATTTTCATCAAGGAATTCCAAGCTTGGGCATTTGTCATCAAAAATAACATTTGTGCTTTCAATAATTTTCTTTTGTTCAGTCACATAAACTTTATATGTAACATCCGAGATATCGCGTGTAATTATTAATAAATAATTTTTATATCATTATTATGTGATTTTTGGTAAATTATCTAATGATTGGTGCGGATATGTGGATGCTTATATGTGATAAAGTATAAGTATGTTAATTTTATTATGACTAGAATAAAATATAGTTAATTACAGTATTTTTCTGGTAATTTTTGGACTGTTATATGATTTTATATTGATTTATGAATTTATTAATTATTTTCTGAATAATTATAAAATTATTTTATAAAGCCGGGAATCGTCCGACTTCAACCGTTTTTACATTTTTACAAGCTGAAACTCCTCCGAAAACTCCTTCCTAACCTAATCTGGTAATTCTGGACATTTTCCGTGTTTTGACTTTTTCGATCCAGATTACGGTTTGACCCGTGCGCGGCCTGGCGCAAGATTTTCGATACGATAATTATTTCGGTGAATCAACAAACCCCGTATTCTTCAAAGACAGGATATTATTACGTTATTCTCATATATAGTATTTTATAAAAAGCCCGGTTGGGATAATTATCCAAAACTGATATTAAATCAGATCGTTATTGCAGTTACTTAGCGGCTAAGTAACTAATTTAACGATCTAAAACAATCCAGAACGAACCAATATTCCCTAAATATAAATAGCATATTTTTTTATTTCATTTTATTCGTTTATTCATTTACAACTAGTAAAAATATAGTAATTACAGAGAAAAACCCTAAAAATGATACGTTCTTGTGAATCAAACGTATGAACGAAGGCGTTATCGAACTTCGATTGGGGCGTGCATGATATCAAAACGAAGCTCTCGAAATCTTCTTTCTGAATCAACCATTTGTTTTTGCCCAGAAATCAAGGTATTGTTCTAATTTAATTATTTAAATTCGAATTAATTATGGATTAAAATATGAATTTTTGTTCTTGATGTTTTTGATAAGATTTGATGGCATAATCATGTAGATAATATTTTTCTGGTCAATTTTGTATATTATATGTCAAAAACTGTGTCAATAACATGTCCAAATTGATGTTTGATTATCGAAATAATAAAATTAGGGTTTATATACTTTGAATGTTCTTAATTGATTTTAGGAACTTTTGATTTACTAAATCTGGGTTGAAATCACCCGCACCATCATGTAGATCGCGTAAAAATGAATTGATTCGTAAATTCGATTATATTGTTTGATTCCTGAATCGATCTCGTCGGGAAATGGGTTGAACCGGCGGCGTATTTTTTCCGATCGATTTACTGGTTGGTTGAACAAGATATGAGCATGAATGAATTCCTGGCAATATACTCTACAATTCTGCACCTTTTCGTGTTGTTCTGGGCAGGATTGGGCGTCGCCGGAAATCCGACCAGCAACCGGCGACGGGAAACTTACAGAATAGCCACTGTACTTTTCCCAAAATTACAGTTTAGTCCCTCATGTTTTAAAATTTTATAAAAAAAAAGGATTGCTGTTTACTCTATTTTTAAAAACGATTTTTGTATTATTTTAAATATCAGAAATTTTTTTATTTAATTATTTTAAATTCAGAAAATTATTATAATTATTTATTTATCCAAAAATTAATCGAAATTATTTTATTAATTAATTTTAATTAGTTTTTAATCATTTTAATTGATCAATTAATTTATATTTAATTGATTAATTAATTTAATTAATTATTAATTAATTTTAATTGATTTAATAATTACATTTAATTATTTAAAATTGATTTAAAAATTCTGAAAAATAGTTTCGAGCTTTAAAATATTATTTAAAATTATTTTCAAGGCTCGATAATTATTATAAAATTATTCTAAAGTCAGATTCAGGTGTTCGAACCCTAATATTTAATTATAAAATGATTCAGAGTCCCGTTTTAATTCCGAAAAATGTTCACAAATTCGTAATAAATACCTGGAAAATCATTTTGACCCCGAATCTTCGTTGAAAAATTATTTTGATCGGATATCTTGTGTGCTATGTGCTACGTGCTAACTGATTGATGTGTTATATGCCTGTGTGGTTATGGTTTGACTGGTTTAGTCATACCTTTTAATCCGTAAATCGGATTTGGGTGAAACGAAGGGTAGATAAAAGCTTATGACGTCTATGTGACGATTAGAATAATATGAGTATGAATAATTGATAGATACTTGTGATGCCTAGCAGAGTCAGCGAGGCATAGAAAAGGAAATCAGTGATCCATAAATAGAATCAAAGCGTAGAAAAAGAAGGAAAGTGATTGATAAGTAGAAGCAGGGCATAGAAAGAGAAGAAAAGCATAGAAAGAGAAGAAAAGTGGTTGATGAATAAAACTCTTAGATGAGTACAAGTAAAGTGGAAATCGTCGATGATAAGGCAAGTACTTCTGGATCTTTTTCAAGATATATTGCAAATATTTTTGAACTGTTTCATAATATGTCGCTATTATTCAAAATAACTCCTGTTTTATACTGCAAGCACTTTAAACGATTTAACCTTGAACCCTGATTCTTATTGATCTTGAGCCATAAGCCTTATTCTTCATAAACCATTGATTGTTGAATTCCCATATACGAGTCATACACATACGATACTACTCCACAAACACATATCTACCACATACTGATGCTGATATTGAGTTTCTTAACATATCAACCCTTATTCCTTGTTTAACAGAAGACCAATTCTTGGAATCCTTGAACCCTTGGTCTTCTACTTTCTGATTCTTTCCTTGATTGAAAGCCAATCTTTTTGAATTCCTTGTTATACCTACATGGTATTGTGAATTACCCTATGCTTCAAGATAAATGTTGTTTATGATTCAGCTTATAGATTACATTGGTTATCATTTTGAATTATTTTAGAATTGGATGGTTTTACAAATGTGGACCAGATTCGTGGTCGGGCCAGATTCGTGGTCATAGTAGGCCAATGCGTGCCTTGGATCCAGTGTATAGAGCAAAGCTGGGAGCCTTGCTCAGGGTTAGTGCGTGACTGATCAGCAGCCTAACCTTGGTTTTTAAAATAAAAAGTAAATATCCAATTCTAATCATTGCTTACTCAGAAACTTGATTCTTCTGAATCATTTCAATTGGTGATTGTTTAACCTCAACTGCTGTTATTATTACTTGTTGAGCTAGTAAGCTCACTCTTGCAAAATTTTCATGTTTTCAACAGTTGGAAAGGAAATTGTTGGTAACGAGGATTCCATGTCTAGTGTGCGAGCTAGGATTTCCGTTTAAGTTGGATCGAGCTAGCAAGAGCCTTACATTATAGAAGAGTTGTGTAGGATTGTAAGTATGATATCATAGCCATTGTAAGTTGAATTAGCTGGGATTTTGTATGATGTAATGAAAGTTAAGATTATGGCTTGTTCTCATACTTTAACTTGTTGCGATCCGTGGTTGTGTATAGAATGGTCAATGCATATAATACTTTATATACAGGTTTAAATATTGTGGGGTGTTGTGAGCCCCAAACTTCTGACCCGAGTTTGGAGGGCGTCACAGGTTAGTATCAGAGCTACAGGTTATAAGTCACTGAAACAAGCCTAGATTGTCGGGAATGGATAGAGGGTTAGGATTAGGATTAAGAAATAGAAAGATAGAACGTCGAGAGGTTGAGTGCGATCAAATAGTAGGTTTTAGTGGGATTCGTTATGAAATTCGACATCCTTATCTAGCGACGTGATTTTCAGATGGCGGCGATGGAAGATTCTTTTATCCCTGGATCGTCTGATCATTTGGAGCCTTCATTTGGAAGACTATCATCTGATTCACGCCTTGCTCGTCCACCGGTATTCTCCATGTCACCTCTTGTTGCGACGGTTGCACCTTTTCACATTATTATCTCATCCCCTGATGCGAGGCTATCTTTTCGAGAATTTTCCCCCAGACGCTGATTCTAATTCTACCGGATATTCAGTTATGTGCGCATCTTTTCTGTCTACTCTATATTATGTTCTATAACATCAGTTTAAAACCCGCCTTACGAAGTAACAACACTTACGAGGATGGATTCGAGGGTTGCAATATATGGCGAGTACGCGAGGTATTAAAAATTATAAGAAAGAACCTAGAGAGAAGATTCGTGTGTGCTAGAAAATGGCTGCTACCAGGTTATACAGAACTACTAATAAATATGCCAACCACGATTATCTTGTGGAGTGAGCTAGATGGATCTTTAAAGAAATTTGAGAGGATTGGAAATCGAGAGTTTTCTTGAAATTAGATGATGATGTGATGACCAAACATGATACGAATAGAAGTAATTTGATATAAATCAACCTTGTGTTATAGAATAAATCTGATGATTGCTGGATAGATTTGTTATACTCGGTAATCGTAAGAGATGATGATGATGGGAATATTACCAGTATGGAAGACTAGAAGTGAAGTTACGAATAAGATAGTATGCAATGGTAATTGGAATTTTGTTGACCAATGAAGGTAAAATGGACTCAATAAGGGGTAAAAGGTATATGGAAATGAATGGGCTTTTATCTGATTATTTTCCTAATTAGATTCCTTGTGATAGTTGAGAAGGATGACAACCAACTCATATAGTAGTGATGACCATGTGTATGATTTTGAAAATTTTAAACCAGCTTTCCAAAGAGATTTTCTTCACAAAATTTTTCTAAAATTCCTTGAAATAAAATAAGTTTAAAAAAAAACTTGGTTGTCCAAATACTGTTTGAGTTTCTTGTTCGATTCAGATTATCCAGACGAATACTTGTTTTAGAAATTAGTATGGTTCATTTAGAAGGACAAGTGGACTCGCTATTACGGAGAAATTGTTTATTCAATTGCTGAGACGATTAGAGCACGAGAAATATGTCGATTCACCATAAGCTGAGTACGAGCAAAGAAGATTAAGGAAATCTCTAGACCTTCTAAAGGAAGAACGTTATTAGAAAAAGAGGCGACAAGTTGAACGATTAGCAGCATAAGCGAAATTTGAAGTTATGAGCATAAATCTCGTAAGATTGCATATATGAACGTGGAAAAGTGACGCTAAAGATACAAGACCTAGTAAGTGGGAAATTATTTTAATAATCGATTCAAGAAAGCATTTTTGAGAACTTTCTAAAGTTGATATACAGCTCGGCACGAGATCTATTGATCGGAAAAGCGTTGAAGCTGTAAAAAGATAAAATGCAGATGGCGACCAATGATATCAATCTTTCTTATCATTCTTATAAATATCAAGTAAAGTATGAACTTCTTTTATGATCAGCTTTATAAGGTGATTGTTGAATCCCTTTCAAATCATTCCTTCTACAAAATATTGTTTCCTAATCGGGACAAACAGTGTTATGGTGTGACGCTTTGTCGAAATGACAAAGAGTCTGGTGGGACGCCACCTAATCATGTGATGTGTGCCATATGGTATGAAAGACTGGCCATCTTGAGTACTAATATGGTTGTCTCATTCCTATTCAAATCATTATTCACTCTTTCTTCTTAAAATCCTGATTTGTTGATTCATGAATTTCTTCGATTGTTTTCATATACTCTTATTCCTTACAAAAGGTTTCCAATCAAAATCATATACACAAATTCCTTCTTGTGTAAGATCAATTCTTTGAATATCTTAAAAAGAAGTGAAATGGACCCGCGTAGCAGATGGAGTTATGTGAAAAATGTGGATAATTGCAAGCTAAGGATGGTGTACAATTACGTGCAGAGAAGAACTATTATGCCGATAACGGGATAGTTGCGAGAGCATCAAATCAAAGGCAGAAATCTGTATACATGATACACTTCGAGTTTGAGCTTTTGGCATGAATCGGAGTAATTAGCAAACTGTATGAGATAAATTAAATAGAGAACAAGAGAGGCAAGCTACATGTATCAGATGAGGCAAATGATTGATTGGACAATGAAGGCGAATCAAGAAATTCTTAATAATAACCAGATAATCGATTAATACGTTATGGAAATGAGGCATACCTCAATCATGTGGAAGATATTTGTCATGAAGATTCAAGATCGAAGAAATGCTAGTTACGAATAAACTTTAAGTGTGTTCATCAAGGGATGATTGGGTTTTCCCACTCAAGTAAGTGAGTTGTGGTAAAACTTATGCTTGTAGCAGGGATGAAAAAGAAGATTCAATATGGAAAGACACAAGGGAAGATGAAGGTATGGCGGTTTGACTGCAATAATTTCTAAAATGTGAAGTTTTTAAAACCAAATGAACTCATTCGCAAGATTATAAGAGTGTTGGTTGAGGCCAGGTGCTGGTCATCAGAAGTTGAACAAGTTAATCAATAAGAACAAGTGTATTGCCAAGGATCGACGAATTGCTAAGTGGAAAGCTTGATTTAAAACATGAACCAGAAGAATTCTAGAATAATTTATAATTATACTCAGTATTGATATTCCGTTATAATCAGAAGATATGAGAAATGACATGGTATCATCAGAATTGTTCGCTATAATCCTAGGTTGAACTAAAATATGGGTTGTACTGGTTAGTATTATATGCGGTGGTGACATAACGAGTTTAGAAGGTGGCAGTGGATTGGTATATTTGAAGGTTGATGATTGTTTGGTTGAGTGACTGTTGGTTGCCTGATTGATTGTTGGTATTGGCTTAAGCCCGACTGGTAGTCAATAATATAAAGGAGATACTGCCCAAATTTTCAGAAATTACCCTACTTTTAAAGATAGAAAGTATACTTCCATGTGTAATTGATATTCATGTTGATACTCCAAATAATTGTGATCTCGGTTCTTGAAAGAGATTGTTACAGCCAATCCGACTATAGGTAATTGGTTTTTGATTTCATTTAGCTAGTCATCACTTGGTACAATTGATCAATTAAGTAAGTTAATTGGTTAATTTTACCAATTAATGGTTAGTTAGATGGAAATCGATTCCAATTAGATTAAGTCAAATTTTGATGTAACTTTCAAATCCGAAATCAAAACAATGAGGAATTGGGGAGAAGTAAGGACGCTTGTAGAATTTAGAAAATTTCTGCAGATGTGTGAGTTTTACTTGGATAAATACGCTTTCATAATGGACAAGAGAAATAAAAAGTTAATCGTATGGACAAATGAGAAGAATGTTTCCAAGAGCTAAAGATTTAAGATAAAGCAACGAGAAGAAAGGAAGAAGGGAGGTGGAATAAAGTAAAGATTAATAACTACAGCAATATGGGTTTCATAAGACGGTCAGGGAGATTTTATCATCTACAACAAAGTTTTATCAAAGAACGTCTTTTTCTCAAATTGTTGTGATAATCATACAATAAATGATTTGTCAAGTATTTCTGTTTTGGATAAAGTGTGAGATACAGTTTTAATTCAGTTTCCGATTGATGTTGATACTTAGGTTGTTGTTAAATATCAAAAGTGGTATTAATACAGATCATTGATGTTTATTTCAGAATGGGATGTTGTGAGCATCAAAGTTCATATTAATTTCTAATTTGATATGACAACAAAATGAGTATTAATATCAAAAGTTCGATTTTGAATAAGCTATGAGAATGAAGAACGGAGATAGAAAAGGAAGTGGAATCAAAAGGGTGATAAAGAAACTTTATAAGATGCCAGGAAAAGCAAACGTAGTAACATATGCATTAAGAAGAAAGGAAGGACTGAACATGTTGACAGTATCAGAAGAGTTATACAAGGAATTCCATAAGTGGAATTGGAAGTCAGAGTTTGCAAGCTTAACAATGGAAAGATGTATAGTATGACTTTTTAGCCGGAATTGTTAGAGAAGAATATGGGATTCCCCCAGTGACAGAATTGAAGAATGGAATTTGACAAGAAGCTCACAACCCAAGATATTCAATCCATCCATGGAGTACTAATATGTATAGAGATTTAGAGGAAAATTATTGGTGGCCAGATATGAAGAAAGAAATGATGGGATAGAGTAGCAAATGTTACATGTATCAAGGAGTTAAGGTGGGATATTAAAGACTAGATGGGTATATTTTGCCAAGAAATGTCATGTGGTGCCACCTGAGAACCAAAGGTGAGGAAAACGTTAATTGCATTATTATTGATAGGTTATTCAAACCTAATCATTTTCACTTATTAATAAACAGTTTGGCCAATAAATGGGTTAGTTGCTGCTGGAAGAAATGATGGTACATCATCAGATCCAGAAATTTATTGTAAATGATCAATATTGTTTAATATGAGATTTGACGGGAGTATTCAGAATATACCTGTCGAACCAAAATAGTATATACCACTCCTAGATGAACGGGCATTAAGTAAGGCGGAACTAAAAAGATAGGAATTTGGTTAAACAACGATAACTCAAGAGATTTAAGCTACTCCGAAGGTATGATACGAGACATAGATGTCAAAGAAGACTCTATGATAGTATGGCATAAAGAAAGAATAAACGTTATATGTGATTAGACGTCAAGGAACGCATTGCAGTCAGCCTCGTATGAGAACTCCTCAGAACCAAATTAAATGATAATATAGGTTAAAAGTATGTCGGTGATGCCTCCAGGTTAGTGTACTTTCTCTAAAATGGTAAAAGATCTTCGCTCGATAAACATCCTCGATTATATTTCAAGGAAAATAAAATATGATGATAATTTGTGCGTCAGTCATATGCAGTCGAAATTTTCTCGTTAATTCTTAACTCTGTAGTAATCTCGAGAACGTTAGAAATGGAATACGCCATGGTTCCAGTATATCAATCGTAGATGGACGAGAAGATTAAAAGAACGATTAAAGAGCCTGGAATGTGATGGGAAGCGATTATGAACTAAGTTAACTGAATAGAGAAACATGTAGGAATGGGGTTCAATAACCAATAACTATTACAAACGTTCATGAGCACGAATTACTAGAATTACAAAGAAAAGCTAATTAGTAAGCATTATGCTGGTCCATTTGAGACAGTAAAATAGTCAGGAAAAGTGTAAGTAAGTTGGCTTCACCGCCACACGTTTAGCAGATTCATAGGGTATTTATGTGTGTATACTCAGGAAGAGTAATTTAGCTCCATTATATATAAAATAGAGACTCGAGTTGAGTTATATGAGCAACAGATAGAATATGATGTCAGCGAGAGGTTATTAGGTAATGGTTGATGCTGCGAGTAAAAGTTTATGAAAAGTTGTAAGGTTGAGGAATCAACCCAAGAAAATGAGAGTAAGATACTTGAAGGTATCACTATCGGATCCTTAGAGTGATTCTGAGGACAGAATCCTTATAAAGGGGAAGGATGTAACATCCGGGATATCGCGTGTAATTATTCTTATCAATAAATAATTTTTATATGATTATTATGTGAGTTTTGGTAAATTATCTGATGATTGGTGTGGATATGTGGATGCTTATATGTGATAAAGTATAAGTATGTTAATTTTATTATGACCAAAATAAAATATAGATAATTACAGTATTTTCTGGTAATTTTTGGACTATTTTATGATTTTATATTGATTTATTAATTATTTTCTGAATAATTACAAAATTATTTTATAAAGTCGGGAATCGTCCGACTTCAACCGTTTTTAAGTTTTTACAACCCGAAACTCCTCCGAAAACTCCTGCCTAACCTAATCTGGTAATTCCAGACATTTTCCGTGTTTTGACTTTTTCGATCCGGATTACGGTTTGACCCGTGCGCGACCCGGCGCAAGATTTTCGATACGATAATCATTTCGGTGAATCAACAAACCCCGTATTCTTGAAAGACAGGATATTATTACGTTATTCTCATATATAGTGTTTTATAAAAAGACCGGTTGGGATAATTATCCAAAACTGATATCAAATCGGATCGTTATTGCAGTTACTAAGCAGCTAAGTAACTAATTTAACGATCCAAAACGATCCAGAACAAACCAATATTCCGTAAATATAAATAGCATATTTCTTATTTCATTTTATTCGTTTATTCATTTACAACCAGTAAAAATATAGTAATTACAGAGAAAAACCCTAAAAATGATACGTTCTTGAGAATCAAACGTATGAACGAAGGCGTTATCGAACTCCGATTCGGGCGTGCATGATATCAAAACGAAGCTCTCGAAATCTTCTTTCTGAATCAACCATTTGTTTTTGCCAAGAAATCAAGGTATTTTTCTGATTTAATTATTTAAATTCGAATTAATTATGGATTAAAATATGAATTTTTGTTCTTGATGTTTTTGATAAAATTTGATGGCATAATCGTGTAGATAATATTTTTCTGGTCAATCTGGTATTTTATATGTCAAAAACTGAGTTTAATAACATGTCCAAATTGATGTTTGATTATCGAAATAATAAAATTAGGGTCTATATACTTTGAATGTTCTTAATTGATTTTAGGAACTTTTGATTTACTAAATCTGGGTTGAAATCACTTGCACCAGCATGTAGATCGCGTAAAAATGAATTGATTTGTATATTCGATTATATTGTTTGATTCCTGAATCAATCTCGTCGGGAAATGGGTTGAACCGGCGGCGTATTTTTTCGATCGCTTTTCCGATCGATTTACTGGTTTGTTGAACAAGATGTGAGCATGAATGAATTCCTGGCAATATACTCTACAATTCTGCACCTTTTCGTGTTGTTCTGAGCAGGATTGGGCATCGCCGGAAAAGCTCGGACCGCCGTTAATGGTATCCGACCGGCAACCGGCAACGGGGACGGGAAACTTACAGAACAGCCACTGTACTTTTCCCAGACTTACAGTTTAGTCCCTCATGTTTTAAATTTTTTTAAAAAAAGGATTGTTGTTTACTCTATTTTTAAAAACGTTTTTTGTATTATTTTAAAAATCACAAATTGTTTATTTAATTATTTTAAATTCAGAAAATTATTATAATTATTTATTTATTCAAAAATAAATCGAAATTATTTTATTAATTAATTTTAATTAGTTTTTAATCATTTTAATTGATCGATTAATTTATAATTAATTTATTAATTAGTTTAATTAATTATTAATTAATTTTAATTGATTTAATAATTAGATTTAATTATTTAAAATTAATTTAAAAATTCCGAAAAATAGTTTCAAGCTTCAAAATATTATTTAAAATTATTTTCAAGGCTCGATAATTGTTATAAAATTATTTTAAAGTCAGATTCGGGTGTTCGAACCCTAATATTTAATTATAAAATGATTCAGAGTCCCGTTTTAATTCCAAAAAATGTTCGAAAATTCGTAATAAATACCTGGAAAATCATTTTGACCCCGAATCTTCGTTAAAAATTATTTTGATCGGATATCTTGCATGCTATGTGCTACGTGCTAACTGATTGATGTGTTATATGCCTATGTGGTTATGGTTTGACTGTTTTAGTCATATCTTTTAATCCGTAAATCGGATTTGGGTGAAACGAAGAGTAGATAAAAGCTTATGACGTCTATGTGGCGATTAGAATAATATGAGTATGAATAATTGATAGATACTTGTGATGCCTAACAGAGTCAGCGAGGCATAGAAAAGGAAATCAATGATCCATAAATAGAATCAAAGCGTAGAAAAAGAAGGAAAGTGATTGATAAGTAGAAGCAGGGCATAGAAAGAGAAGAAAAGTGGTTGATGAATAAACTTGTTAGATGAGTACAAGTAAAGTGGAAATCATCGGTGATAAGGCAAGTACTTCTGAACCTTTTTCAAGATATATTGCAAATATTTTTGAACTGTTTCATAATATGTCGCTATTATTCAAAATAACTCTTGTTTTATACTGCAAGCACTTTAAACTATTTAACCTTGAACCCTGATTCTTATTGATCTTGAGCCATAAGCCTTATTCTTCATAAACCATTGATTGTTGAATTCCCATATACGAGTCATACACATACGATACTACTCCACAAATACATATCTACCACATACTGATGCTGATATTGAGTATCTTAACATACCAAGCCTTATTCCTTGTTTAACAGAAGACCAATTCTTGGAACCCTTAAACCCTTGGTCTTCTAATTTCTGATTCTTTCCTTGATTGAAAGCCAATCTTTTTGAATTCCTTGTTATACCTACATGGTATTGTGAATTACCCTATACTTCAAGATAAATGTTGTTTATGATTCAGCTTATAGATTACATTGGTTATCATTTTGAATTGTGTTAGAATTGGATGGTTTTATAAATGTGGACCATATTCGTGGTCGGACCAGATTCGTGGTCATAGTAGGCCAATGCGTGCCTTGGATCCAGTATATAGAGCAAAGTTGGGAGCCTTGCTCGGGGTTAGTGCGTGACTGATCAGCAGCCTAACCTTGGTTTTTAAAATAAAAAGTAAATATCCAATTCTAATCATTGCTTACTCAGAAACTTGATTCTTCTGAATCATTTCAATTGGTGATTGTTTAACCTCAACTGCTGTTATTATTACTTGTTGAGCTAGTAAGCTCACTCTTGCAAAATTTTTATGTTTTCAACAGTTGGAAAGAAAATTGTTGGTAACGAGGATTCCATGTCCAGTGTGCGAGCTAGGATTTCCGTTTAAGTTGGATCGAGCTAGCAAGAGCCTTATATTATAGAGGAGTTGTGTAAGATTGTAAGTACGATATCATTAGCCATTGTAAGTTGAATTAGCTGGGATTTGGAATGATGTAATGAAAGTTAAGATTATGGCTTGTTTTCATACTTTAACCTGTTGCGATCCGTGGTTGTGTAAAGAAGGATCAATGCATATAATACTTTATATACAGGTTTAAATATTGTGGTGTGTTGTGAGCCCCAAACTTCTGACCCGGGTTTGGAGGGCGTCACATTATATGTAGTTCTCTCCAATGAATATCCCATCAAAATTGCCTCAAAAACTTTAGATTCAAATTTTCCCACATATTCAGAGTTGTCCTTCAACATATAGCACTTGCTTCCAAACATATGAAGATGGTTCACAGTAGGCTTCCTTTTAGACAAGATTGAGTGGGGTGATTTGCCAAGATTCTTGTTAATGAGATATATGTTTGGAGTATAACATGCAGTGTTCATAGCTTCTTCCCAAAAACTAGTTGGCAACTTTGCATCTTGCAGCATTGTTCTAGTAGCTTCTACCAGTGTTCTGTTCTTTCTCTCAACTACACCATTTTGTTGAGGTGTCCTAGCTGCTGAGAATTCTTGAACATGGCCTTTGTCTTTGCAGAATTCAGTTAAGGTTGTATTTTGGAATTCTGAACCTTTATCACTCCTCAATCTTTTCACACAATTCTGATCTTCATCCTGCTTCTCAATCTTCTTAATGTGTTCAATTATGATGTATGGAATTTCATCTTTAGAGTGCATAAATTCTACCCATGTATATCTTGAGCAGTTATTCACCATCACAAGTACATATCTTTTTCTTGAAATTGACTGGTCCAAATAAATCCATGTGAATAAGTTGCAAATGAGCACTTATAGAATTCACAGTTTTACTCTTTTGACTTGATCTCTTCATTTTCCCTTTTGACAAGCATCACAGAATTCATCTTGAGAAAATTCTAGATTAGGCATGTCTCTTACCAACTCCTTTTTTACTAGAGTATTGATTTCCTTGAAATTCAAGTGAGACAGTTTCTTATGCCATAGCTTGCTTTGCTCTACATATACCTTGGTGTAGAAGCAACAAATTCCATCCTCATTTGCTGAGTCCAAGTCTGCAATAAATAAGATTCCTTTCCTTGCTCCTTTTAGAGAAACTTTACCAGTCTTTTTGTTGATAAAGATGTATTCTCCTTTTGTCAAATGAGACCTTGAATCCTTTCTCTGCAAATTTACTAACACTAAGGAGATTCACTTCGAGACTAGCTACCAGTACTTCATATTCAATTACAACATTTCCAGAAATCAATTTTCCATATCCCATTATGAAACCTTTGTTGTTGTCTCCAAAAGTCACTAATGGGCCAACCTTCTCCTCAAATTGTGATAGCAGGGCCATATCACTTGTCATATATCTTGAGCATCCACTGTCAATGATCCATATGACTTTCTTTCCTTTTCTCTGCACACAATGAGTTTTAGATATGTTTAGCAACCCAATCAGTGTTGGGTACTATTCTCTTGTTAACAGATTTGATAGAGGTAGAGTTTGATGATTCAGAAAGAATAGAATTTACTGAGTGATGTGTATTATCCTTTTTACCTGATGATTCAATATTGATTTCCTTGAGATCAACTCTCAACTTGTGGCAACTTGTCATTACTCTCATGTTACAAGATGTGCAATCAAACTTGTCACAGAATGAGTAGGGATTTTCAGTTTTTACCTCATTGTACTTGCATGCTCCCACTCCTGGCTTACTAACAACCTTTTTACAAAGGCGAGTTAGATGATTCACAGAGCCACATTTTTGACATTGTTTTCTTGGAGCATCTGCAACATAAGCAAAATTATTTCTCTTATTTATCCTAATTTTTCCATTTCTATTCTTCTTTTTCTTTCTTGCATCTTCAATTTTTACTTCCTTGACAGGTGTCTTGGAATCTTGGTTGACCATGAGATTCTTTTCAGTTTTGGAAATTTGAGTTATTTCTATATTTTTCTTCTCATTGTCCTCATTAGTAATTTCTTGCTTTATGATCAACTATTCTTCACTGAAATCTACTTCACATGCTTTGAATATAGGTGTACCAACCTTTCTCAGCATAGCTGGGACATCTTTATTTTCTGTTGCTTTTCCTTTACCACCAACATTTTTCTTGTTACTGTTTAAAGCATCATAATCAAGACCAATTGCTATGTTAGCACATGGTTTGTTCTTCTCATGGTACTGACCAACCAACTCAGATGCATTCCTGAATGATTTCAGTTTCACCTCATTCTTTTCAATCTTTTCTCTTAACACAGTTTCAATCTCATTGGCACATTTCAGCTTGTTTTTCAAATATTCATTCTCTTGCTTGACTGATTCAAGCTCCACAAGCAGTAGGTCTATATTTTGCTTCTCACTCTCAAGCTTCTCATTAGCATTTGCTGACCTGCTTATTTCCTCAATAGCTTCCACTAAGCTTGTGTGTATATGAAACATTTCCACACTCATATTTTCCACAGTCTCCTTATATTGACTAGCATTTAAATCAATGGTGGTTAGAATTGGTACCTTTTATTTTGAAGTGGATGCTTCTCCATGCTCAAAAGCCATTAGTGCATAGTTTCCAACTTCTTCATCCTCATCATCAACGTCAGTGTCATCCCAACTCTTTCCTTCTGCAATACAAGCTTTTCCAGACTGCTTCTTCAAGAGAGCTTCATACCTTGCTTCCAGTTCAAGATATGCCTTGTCTTTCTTCACCTTTTTAGGCTTTCTGCATGCAGTAGCAAAGTGACCCAACTTATCATAGTTGAAGCGCCTTATCTTTGATCAGTCCACATATCCTGTTTTGTAGCTACCTTTGCTAACTGAATTGTACTGAGTTTTTGGTTTCCAATTGTTGCTATTTGAAGTTTATCCCTTACTCTTGAAGAACCTTGGTTTCTTGACTCTTATGTTGGAGAATTTCAGGTATTCATTTTCTTGCTTGACTGACTCAAGCTCCATAAGCAGTAGATCCATCTTTTTATTCTCACTCTCAAGCTTCTCATTAGCATTTGTTAAGCTGCTAACTTCTTCAGTAGCTGCTACTATGCTTGTGTGTATATGAAACATCTCTACACGCATCTTTTCCACAGTCTCCTTATATTGACTAGCATTTAAATCAATGGTGGTTAGAGTTGGTACCTTCGATTATGAAGTGGATGCTTCTCCATGCTAAAAATCCATTAGTGCATAGTTTCCAACTTCTTCATCCTCATCATCAACATCAGTGTCATCCCAACTCTTTCCTTCTGCAATATAAGATTTTCCAGACTGCTTCTTCAAGAGAGGTTCATACTTTGCTTCCAGTTCAAGATATGCCTTGTCTTTTTTCACCTTTTTAGGCTTTCTGCATTCAGTAGCAAAGTGACCCAACTCATCAAAGTTGAAGCACCTTATCTTTGATCTGTCCATAAATCCTATTTTGTAGCCACCTTTCCTAAATGTATTATACTGAGTCTTTGGTTTCCAATTGTCACTGTTAGAAGATTGTCCCTTGCTATTGAAGAACCTTGGCTTCTTGACTCTTATGTTAGAGAATTTCCTTGCCAAGTAAGCCATGGATTGGTCCATTTCATCAAGCTCATCCAAGGTGGAATATTCATCTTCCTCTAGCTCCAATACAACTTGCTTCTGAGGTCCTTTGATCTTTTGTTCCATAGCTTGAACAACTGGAACTTGATCATCTTGCTCATCTTCACTTTCTTCTTTGTCATTTACAACTAAAGCACTTGAACCATCAACAACATGTCCATAATGTGCTTTCAATGACTTTCTTTGCAGCATCTCAAGTTCATAGGTTTTCAAGATTCCATATAGAACTTCCAAAGTCATTATGCTTAAATCTCTTCTTTCTCTTATGGATGATATCTTTTGTTCAAGATGATCAGGAAGAGCTTGCAAAAACTTTAGGTTAACCTCCTCAGCTTCAAAATATTTATCATGTAGCTGCAAGTCATTTATCAGTTTGTTGAACCTTTCAAAAACTTTAGTAATTCCTTCTTTTGATTTACCCATAAACCCTTCATATTGAGAAACCAAAATCCTCTTTTGGTTCGACCTAACTTCCTCTGTTCCTTCACATAAGATCTATATTTTCTCCCAGATCAGTTTGGATGTGTCATAGTTGGCAATATTATTGTACATCATATTATCAAGTGACTATATCAAGATCAGCTGCAAGCCACTATCCCGAGAGACTTTTTCTTTTTCAGGCTCAGTATATTCTAAAGGATCTTTAGAAGCATAATGTGCTGGAATGACCATGTCTCCATCTGTTGATTCATCAACTCTTATCATGGGGGTGGAAGGTCCATTCTTGAAGATCTGAATGTATAATGGATGGCCATCCTGATGAACAACATCATTTTCTTTTTCCATAGTGTGTAGTTAGATATGTCAAAGGTAGGAATTTTAATGCTGCTAAGTTTCTTTGTATTCATTCTTCCAAGATCTTTAATCTATTTGCTTTCAGATTTTGCTCTGATACAACTTGTTGGGTAATGAATACAACACAGGGGGGGATAAATATGTTTTAGAAAATTTTAATGGCTTTTTGCACTTATATGAATGGTGAACAAAATAACATGTCTTGTAAAGATAATTTGTTTTAACAACTATAATAAAACATGCACATGAACACACTATCTTTCAAAACTCACGTAATTTTTATATTAAAAATCAAGCTAGTGTTTTGCTACAAATTTAGGGGTTCTTTGTTGATAAAGAACTCACCTTCTCGCTTGAGAGTAACAAGATTTTTCAAATCTAATTTTTTACAACTAAAACAAAGCATCCAGTGTTTAATTTATAGAACAGTAAACATTGGTTTTACACATCATGCAAAAGCATGTACTAAACCCTACTTTAAGTTAACTAAAACTTTCTATTTATGTCTTAGTATATCTTTGTAAATCGTGCATGTCTGTGACTTTACTTTTTCAGTTAATCTTGGCCTTTGATCTTGTACTCTTCAACCTTCATTTTGTAGACTTTTCAAATCAGTGATTGATTTGTTTGTTGATTAATAATCCTGAATATTAAACTGATTTGCATTCTGTACTTGAGTTTTATATCAAGATCTTCAGTTTGTTAGATAGAGAACTCGACATCTCAATAAGTATAATGACTTATCAAGATCTCTAACTACTCTATAGCTATCATGACTTATCAAAGTCTCTGAGTTCTCTATAAGAGAATTTGGCTTGTCGAGGTATCTCATC
The DNA here is from genome assembly GCF_009905375.1 of Apium graveolens. NCBI lineage: Eukaryota > Viridiplantae > Streptophyta > Magnoliopsida > Apiales > Apiaceae > Apium > Apium graveolens. The sequence goes on along the minus strand of NW_027418857.1, from coordinate 88,248 downwards.
TTCATGTCTTCACTTTGGCTTATTGATATCTCTGAGTTCTCTAGTGAAGAAATGACTTGTCGATATCTCAGAGATCTCTAGTGACAATTAGACTTATCGATATTTCAGAGATCTCTAGTGATATTTTGACTTATCGATATCTCAGAGATCTCTAGTGATATTTTGACTTATCGATATCTCCAATCTTTATGTCTTCATTTTGGCTTATCGATATCTCTTAGACTTCTCTATAAGCTTTTCCTGACTTCTCGATAAGTCATTCTGGAGTTCTCGAATGACTTCACTATAACACTTAATCCGTGACTTGTAGATTTCTTGAATTAGAATATTTTTCCCAAAACAGATTTATTCAACTTCAAGTTTCTTCACACTTTCCTGAGGTATGATCTTCATGATCTTCTTCCAGAGTTTTATTCTTAGGCTTGAGACTGTTTACAGAAAAATACTCTAGTATAATCTAGAGTTATTTTCATTATGCATCCTAACACTTTCAGGTAAATACAGAATTGGCACAGAACTTATAAAATATACAATAAACACCCCTCAACTTTGAGACCTCTAACATAAACCAACCTTTAGGCAGATCCCCGTTATTGTTGACCGTGAAGTAACGGTCAGCCGAGATTAATAAGGTAAATAGACCATGTAACAGTCATTTCTGGTTGTATATAAACATGTAAGTATTTGTATGAGGGAAATACAATTATTCTCCTCTAATTTCAGAAACAGATTTGTTGGTTATAGTTGGAAGATGTATATGCGGTAATTGGATCATCGAACAAACAGCATGGACGTAAGTAAATCCAGGAAGGCGAAGGTGCAATAGAACATTCAGGTGGTTGGATGCTCCAGTTTCCGATCGAGCTCAAGTGATTATTCTGGGATTAATTTAAAAGGATTAATCATTTGGAAGCTGATAATAAAGCTTTGGAAATGGCTTTGGGATCAGAAAGAAAGGAAAAAGAAGCTGGTTGTTTTAAGTGTTCATGGAGCATGGCCATGTTGATTTTAAGCTGGGTTGTAATTTTTACAATTTTAATGTGTAAGAAAGAGGACAATGGAGAGATGTAATATTTATATATTTGTTGACATGTATTTTTAATATATGGAGCATTCTGGTGTGTTTTTAATTTTTTGTAAGCATCGAATATCAAATAAGATGAAATAATTAAGATGAAAAGATAACAGAAAAGATAATTTTTTGAGATAGATATATTAAATAAGATAAAACATCCAGAGTCACGTTACACTACATTAAATGATCAATCCTAGCCAAAAGATTTAGTAGCAGATAGAGAAACAAAAGATGGTCCAAATGACATTAAAATGCAGTGAAATAAGAGTCCTAATCAACTACTTCTTCTCAAGTAGTTTGCTCCTTCTCGCGACAGCAACTTCCATTTTTTTAAGGTAGTGACTGATACTTCAAGCCCCTCAATAGCTTCACACTAAACATTCATTGCTCCTAACTTAGAAGGATGTTTAAATGTCTTCCTAATACCACCATGTGAAATGGTCTTCTTAGTCTCCGGGCTTTTGTTCTTACTCTCCGGGCTTTTCTCTTCTTCTTTGTCCTTTTTCTTTTGTTTTATCTCTTCGTCTAACTTCTTCTTCAGAGATTCTTCAATGTCAATTTTTAATACATTTGTTAGGGAGCTAAATATAATAGTTAGTAGTGATTCTACAAACCTTTGATTTGCAGGTCCTGGTGTTGTGGCCCTCTTCTTTGCAGTAAAAATACATGGCAATCTTCTTAACAAGCTCAACTTCTTTTGCCTCGTAGCCTTCTTCAAGCTCACTCTAAGGGTCCAATTTCTAGTACAATAATAATGCAACATACAATAATAATGCAACAGACAAGTTTTAAGTTAAAGATTACCTATTTTTTGCATGTCATAGGGTTATGACCAAATTGTTGATAGTTTCCACATCTGAGAGAAGTTTGTTTTCTTTTGAGCATTGTAGGGTTATTCTGCCTTGCCTCAACAACCATATCCTTGTTCTTCTTTTTGTTCTTTTTTGGCCTTCTAGGTGAAATTCTGACCAATGGAGGCAAAGGGAGGTCCACACTTTCATCCACCTTCTCCCTATATTCCTCGCCATTAATCGGCTCCAAGACATGGTTGTATACATTGAGATATATGGATCTTTTGTAACACTCATGGATGTAATCACATGGGTTATCTTTTTGAAATAAAATGCAGGCACATGCATGAAAGCATGGAAGGCCTGTCAACTTCCATTTACGATAAGCACAAACATGCCTCTTCAGGTCTACTACCATTTCATGTCCTCCTGCACTCATGGTCACATAATATTTATCTCCTCCATTCCACACTGGTGTTGCTCTAGTTGCAACTTTCATAGCTCTGCAGGACAGAAAAAGAAATAATTTAAAAACCTTTGATCTAGTTGCAACTGTCATAGTCGTTATTTAAAGAGAAGAGTGCAAGAGAAAAGTAAACATCACTTACTTGTCCAGTTTTTTTAAAGCTTGTGTACAAAAAATGGTGTTCCTCCTTTCAAAATTGGTTTCTCTTCTTTGAATCCTTTGAATACAAGACAGGTGAATAGACTTGAACATTGTTAGAATACCCATTTCCCTGAATGGATTGATTGCATTGTTGAAGACCTCGCAATTATTATTGACAAAAGTATCACACTTGCAAATATCTCTAAAAGCAGATAGGTTTCTGAGCTAACCATGTGTATGCTTTTAAGTGCAACTGTTAACAATAGAGTAAGATGAAATCAATGCAAGTGCAACAATTATATGCTGAGAACTTTTAAATGCAAGTGTGAGGAAATACCTTTTTCAGATTTTCCATGTGCTTATTAAAATAGTATTCACTTGTTGACTTGGCAGCTTCCCAAAGTTCTCCTCTAATCCCAACCCCATTGTACACATTAGAGAGGTTATTGTATAAGTGTATTACATAAAACCTTTTCTCTGCTACTGGGAAGTACTTTTCCAATGCATTTACTAAGCCCTAAATAGAAATGTGCAGTCAAGAAGTTAATATACAACTACTTAAACAAGTGCATTAAAAAGATTCAACAACTTGAAGATATATCATTACCTTTTGCCTATCTGAGATGAATGTATAGCCCCCATCATTTTAAATCCTAAGGTCTTCTTTAAGAAAGCTTAAAATCTAATCCCAGCTTTTTCCATTTTCTGCTTCTACCTGGGCCCAGGCCACATGATACATCCCATCATTGGGATCTGTGGCTACATCACTTAAATGAATCCCCTTGAAGGGTCCTTTTAAGTGACACCCATCTAACCCAATTAAGGGTCTACTACCTGACAAGAATCCAGCTTTTAGAGGGCCAAGACATACATAAAAACTTTTAAATCTTCTACCTTCTACTCCACCTTCAGCAGCCTCTGTCATGAGTTTGACAGTTGTATCTGGCATGGTCTTCATAAGTTCATTTCCATAACTGTACAACTTTTTAAATTCTTGCTCATGATACCCATAATTTTTTCTTTTTCTTTCCTCATGGCCCTGTATATCATAGAATAAGCAACTGAACACTTTAAGTCATTCACTACTTGTTTATGGAATGATGCTAATTTCCATGTTGGATTTAGTCTGATCTGATCTTCATAAGCATTTGCAATCCATGTTGAGTTCACTTGTTTCTGTTCCCAGGTGGGTGTACATGTGTGCACATTCATCAGATTCTTGATTTGATATTAGTTGACCTTTGTTGCATGATACCATAACATTTCCAACCACAAGGAAGTTCATAAATCCACTTAATTTTGTCCTTTAAGTTTTTTTCAACTTAATTGGTCTCTGGTGCACTATAGCATGTTTCCTAACAGCAGCTCTGAACACTTGACCACTACTAAACACCATCCCAAGTTGAAATTGAGGATCATCCATGTCATTAGCCTCATTGAATTCTGGATATTTGATTCCTTCTTCATCACATGATGAAAGGGCCATCCTTTCTTTATTGCTGTCATATGCACCTTCAGAATTTGGACTCTCATCATCAAACATTAAATCTTCATTTACTCCATCACCCTCTTCATTGGCTTCATCATCTTCATTATCTCCATTTGTACCCTTCTTACCCTATTCAATGGCTTTATCATCTCCAATTGTACCTTTCTCACCCTGTTCATTGGCTTCATGATCTCCATTTATACCTTTCTCACCCTCTTCATTTGCTTCATTTGCACCATTTTGACCCTCTTCATTTGCAATGGGATCATACTCAGCTTGATAACATTCATCAGGATCATCTAACACAACAGTGGTGTCTGCCGTGTTTTAAATAAACCCTGGTTTAATAAAACCATATAATTGTTAACATATAATTCAAGCCATGTACACAGTGCATAATAAAACCACTAACTAAATGTACTTACTCGTAACATGGAGTATCTACCCCTTTTCCTTGATCTATATGGAGGGTTAGGAGGGGGCACTCTTCTCCTTCTTTTAGCAAAAGGTACTTCACTCTCAGTTGTATCAAGGTTCGAGGTGTTGGCATGAAAAGCAATAGGTTCATCTCCAATATTATGATCAACTCCTTGACTTGGTAATACATGGAATAATTCCTCTAAACTAGACAATGAAGCTTCATCCCTAGGAATATAGTCAAAGTATGTCTCACTTCCACCATCATATTTTTCTAGTCTTTCATCAAAATCTCCACCATAAAAAAGTTGAACACTGAAGAATTCAGAATCCACTACGAAACAAAAAAATATACAAATATACCAATTAGGGAAGATGACATTAAATATAATTTCTACTTTGAAACCCTAAAAAAATAATTTTTAATCAACATTCAGGGACCACCGATATCTCATACTATAAAGAGTATAAAACATATGTTAAACTTAATTACTAACATGCATGCTTATAAACACCTCTTAAAGTATATTTACGATCATAAATTATCACAGAAAGCAAAGAAAGCAAAGAATCAAGTAAGAATCGTTACCTTATTTGCTGTTTGTATGACCGTAATGGGGCATTCCATCATCATCAGGGGCTCCATCTTTCAGTGGTCTTAGTATGCCTCTCATTGTTTTTTAGATTTAGGGTTTATGCTGAGATTTAATTAGGTTAAATTTTGGGTTTTAATTAGATAGAAAAGTGATTTGGGTTTTCTTTACACAGGGATATGTATCGCTTATCATGCTATTCAGTATACACACACTTGTTTGACCGTTAATTCACGGTCAAACATAATGTTAAAATGAACAGATTGGATGACAGGGTGTCTAATGCCAGGAGTCTCATAGTTTACGGGTGCAGATTGTATAAATTTAAAGTTATGTACTAATTTTGCATTTATCTGAAACCGATGGGGTGCAAAATAAAAATAACTCTATAATCTAATTACATTTTTACAGACTTGAGTGATACAATACAAAATACAAACTTAGATTATCATATAACTTAGTTAGGGCTTTCAATTTGACTTAGTCTTGTTATAGTACAAGCATGTCTTGCATAACAATGTTAACTACTAGAATGATATGCAAAATAGGTTGGCTAAATGTAAGAACCCAAATTTTTGACATCGGTAAAAGACCTTTATGAATAGTAATATAATAACTTGAATTTTTGAGACCTTGTAAAACGTTTAATGAATAGTAACCCTGACGGACGGGGAAAAAACTTTTTAGCCCACACTATGTTGTGCATGAGAAAATGAGTTTCGGAATTGATAACATGATTATACGTACCAAATGATTGTATGTAAACACTATTAGTTTTCGAAGAAAACGAACTTTGAAAAATGACCATATTTACGAATCATCGAGGATTACGGGAATCATAATATAATTACGAATTTAAAACCCTATGTATTTATATTTAAGTATGATAATTCAAAACATAAGGAATAAATACGAAAGGAATTACGTCGCGAACCATTTACGAGAAAGTATTTCAAAAACGTTTAAGCGACCGAGCGAACGCGAAAATGATTAAATAAACGTAACACACTAAATAACCATGGTAATAAAGTAACCATGGTTACTTTATAAAATAGTGAGCTATAGATAGGATGATCAACCAAGGCTAAGCAAATAGTGAGCTAAAGGGTTAAGTTAAGTAGATTAGATTACAAACTACAAGGCTAGCTAGTTTTCTTGTCCATGCATTTGGAAACAAGAATAAAATCCTAGGATCTAAACTAGAAGATGTCAATCAATATAAGATATCACAAGCTATCACAACCTTATTTCCAAGCAGCAACCAAGAAGAAAGCATAAAAACTCTCCTTCTCTCCCCAAAACCTCCCATTCGGCCCTTCTTCTTAAAACCAAGAAATCAAAATCAAAACTTCAAGCTCTAGCCATGGATAAATCCTCCCATTAATTCTCAAGCTTCGTATCAACCAAAATAAGGTAAGATAAATTTTTGAGCTCTTTTTATCAAGGTTTCATGGGTGAAATAAAATCAAGAAAGTTGATAATGAATAGTGTAAATAGTAACTCTTCTTTGGTTTCTTAATTTCAATGGTGGTTTTCGGTTCTAAAAACTATACTAAGCACTCCCAAGACTTCACCATCATCAAGAACACATCTCAAGCTCTCAAGAAAGGTAAAAATCTTTGACCCAACTTTATTTAAGATTAAATTTCAAGATCCTTTTAGTATATAGTTGTAAACCTAGCTTTAGTGGTGGTATTGTTGAAATCTTGATGTTTAGCTAAGTATATTTAAGTTTGATTGTTTTTGTCTCAAGAACATGATGTTCTTGAGAGGATTTAGTGTGTCGATGATGATATGTTGATTGGTGGTGGTAGTATAAAGATCTAAGGCGTAAACAAAACTCCGATCGTAAACGTAATCTCGTTAAAATGAACAAAACATAACTTTAAGTTTCTGCAGAAAGTCCCGAGGATGTAAAATGTATTTTCTTGAAAAATAATCCTTTATTATGATAGAAAATGTTACAAGGATCGTTTAGGCACTTGAATCGCTTGATTCCGATTTACGGATCAAAAGTTATGGCCGTTTTACTAAAAGTGATTTACGCAACAAAAACTGCTACGAATTACGAACTTTGAAAATATAAAAGATCGAGTTAAGTTCATAAATCAGGAAATTTTACAGAGAGTAGCATATTGAGTTTCCTAACTGTCATAAAAATTTCAAGTGAGAATAATGATTTTACAATTTTACAAAAATATCAGAGCCGAGACCGCGCGATTAGAAACCGTAGAATCCATAAGCGGAGCCGACGATGAAAATGAAAATGGACTTAAGATACTTTGAAAAAGGAAGACCATAATGTGAATAAGGACTTAGAGAAATATTAAGGGTAATATAAGTTGAGAGGGTGCATAATGATTAGCGCATGAGTGCGGGTAGCCGTAAATTAGAACGGGACCTAACAAAGCGACTTGTGTTATGATTATAGATTTCTGAGTGGAACCTAGAGCATCCTCCACCTCAAGATACCCAGGCAAGTTTTCAAACCCTACCTTTTAAGAACTGTTGTGTTGTGAATATTTTACAAAACTGTGATATATGCATGAAATTGCTTTAAATTGTTTTACGAAGTTTGAGATGTATTACATTAACTCAATTCTTGATAATTTCTAGTATATGTTCATACCGAGTTCGAAGTGTTATACTTAGACCGAGAGTCGGTCGGTGTAAGCTTATAAAAACCCAGAGGTATCCCGTAGGAGTTGATAATTGAGAACGTTAATGCTAGCGAGTAGCGTGGCGTGTATATATTTTAGATCAAGGATCGGGCAGTAAAATTTGATGAAAACCCGGAAGTATTCTAGAGGTGTTTTAATTAGAATATTAACGCTATAATAGAGCGTGATATATAAGTCGTAAGACCGAGAGTCGATCAGTTTTGTGGTATAAAATATAAACCCGAAAATCATCCCGGTGATATTATAGGACGATTAAAAGTACATAGTAGTACGTTTTAAAAAGGACTCAACGTCCACTTACAAAATACTAAACACCTCGAACTTTTATTAAAACGATTTCCAAAGATCGTATTCCCTCAACTATACTTTATCGTTCGAATAATAAATATCTATTTACTATTCATTTATTATGGGAGAAGTATTCTCCAGTGAATATTTATTTCAGACTCGATTAAATATTAAAGATTATTATAGTACTTAAACATAAATTAGTTGAGAAATATTATTTCAAATATTCTTTTAAAAGTGTAATTATTCGAGGTTTAATTATTCAACGATTAATATCTGATTATTAAGCATTAGTTATTAAATTGGTTTATCTATGATTTAAAAATCATAAAGCCTAATTTAAAATATTTTCTGATTTTCAGAAAATCATTCGATTAATTTCAGATCATCAGAGAATATTATATCGACTTATTTTAAATATTTTGAATATAGTTTCAAAAGAAACTCCCCCTTATCTAATTATCTGTTGACAACGGTCAACTCACATCCTTAGTACTTCCTTCGAAAATTCTCGGAAGTACATATATATACGTACATATCCAAGTGTACCTATCAACAAGCAATATGCTTGGGGAACAATATAAATTCCATATATATAATGGGATTCTTACAAGGACAAGGAGGAGTAAACTCCAGTACTTCGTGGACTGGGGAGACTACCAATTTACTACCATATGAGAAAGTATTTTATATACTGATGAACATGTGAAGTATGCGTACGTGAGAGGGATGGGCGCAAAACCGTGTCTTGAGAGGGATAGACGCGAAGTGTGTACCTGAGAGGGACGGACACAGAAAAGGCCCGAATGCGGCCAGGGTGATAACCGATAATAAAAGTGAATCGTCCATCTACATATAGAAAAGGTTACTTTTATCGTAGTATGACTGATCATCGTGTACGGTTGCTCCAACGAATGTCCTATTCTTCCAATTGGAATTGTGATGCAATACCGTAACCCAAGCCTAGGTGCTGGGTTTACCATTAAGGTATTCGCAGGATAATAAAATCCACTAAAGAATTGTTTTCATGAGAAGGTGTGTGTCACCAAGGAAAACTATTTTTGAATAAAACGTAATTATCATATATGATGTTTTACGTGAGTTTATCATACAGTCATTTTCACACTGACATTATTATGCTGGGCATTATAGCTCACTCTTTCTTTCTTTTAAATGACATAACACAACAGATAACCGGTATGCCGGTGGGGGACTTAGTCGCTTGCAGTCATGGGGAGAATCCCTGGTAGCCTTGTCTCAGGTGTGCCAGAGTATCAGATAGGTATAAGATATCAATCGTAATTATTGTAACTTCATGTAGAGGTTATGAATAATTATTTGAGATCCTCTAAAGTACATTTGACTTTTAATAACAGATGATAATTGTTGTACGTCATTTCTAAGGCTATAACTTATGAGTGTGTGAGATTGGGGGTCTGTGATATGGAATAATTGGATTATCGAGTTAATGCAGGTTACACTTGATTGGAGGATTGCGTGACGACCCAGGTTGCTGACCCCGAATTTGGGGGCGTTACAGAAATAGTATCAGAGCGTTAAGTTATAGTACTTAGAGACGAAAGTGTTAGGATTTTGTCTAGATGTGAGATTTTGTAAGAGCTCATATAGAGTTCATCATTGGACTATCAGAGGTAGCCTCAATGTATAGGTTAGATTAAATGTATATTTGAGGTATTAAAGTATGACTAATAGAACCATTAGAGATTATCAGAATGATGATGAGAAAAATTAAAATCATATTTGATTTGGCAAGGATGTGGATGTAGAACTTGGAGGTGATTCTCCAGAGCATTTGGGGTAAAGACGATATTACCAACACCATATGTAAATTTTTATAAAACGAGCCTTGTTACTCGTAGTTCTTTATAGGTTGCCCATGAAGGGGCATCACATGTGAGGACCATGAAGTCTAATTATTAGTATACAGTTGAGGTTATTGGCCCAAACTAGTTGATAGTGTCATTTTACCAAGGAGGATGTGAATATTGTATTAATCACGAGTTCACCAGAGATAGTGTCCAATATACCCTTAAGGATATTTTCTATTAAGGAATATTTGAATGTTATATAAGAATGTTAACATAAGACGACTACACTACATGATATTATTAGTGCGCTTAACATGTAAGGATATGATGGTTTAGATTAAAAATTAAGAGCATCGAGAATCGATGGCATGTCTATAATTAAATGGCGTAAGATTCTAACGAGCGATGGTTCGATCTTAGATTTTTTTTTAAAAGAGATAGACCAGTGAGTCTAGAGCGGAATTCTTCGGTAGATATGATGTAAGAGGCTATGTATATATACTCGTAGACCTCTAATATATTCGGTAACGCATGTTCAATTACACACACATGCCACTGAACTTATGGACTGCATTGGGATCCCTAAGAGATCTCTTTGCTCTGCTCCCAGGGGAAATTGGCCACTTATAGTTAGTAACGGATGTGTGTAGCAGGCAACTATCGGCTTAACAGATGTTTTTGGAATATTTCTGAGTAAGGTCTTCGAGGTAAAACATCGGAATGACAAATATACGTACGAAAGTCAGGTTAGTAAGCTATTTTAAAATGATGTTGAAAGAGAAACTATTTGAAACATGGAATTATGAAGAAGAAGAGGTGGGATCATCCTCAGATGGATAATGGCGAGAGTTAGGATAATCAGTGAAATATTTTGGCACCTACTAACTGTCACGTTACTCCCTCCAAATTTTTGATCATTCGTATTGCCTTGATAAGTTATATCAGGCAATCATTTTCGTTCCCTACTTTGAACTTCTGATGTGACCATCTTGAATAGTCTTTCTCCGTATCAGGACTTGTTCAATTCTTTTAGTTAATCCACGAACTTTCATTCATAGATTATGATCTTCTTGTTCAACTCAGAGATATTTGTACTTTATTTCAATTATCCAAGAGATATTTTTTTTATATATATAAATGTTCCCTCAATTCATCGATGAATATTCGTAATGAGTATCTTCATTTGATTCTTCTTTCATACTTACTCTTCTCAGTCGAGATTGTAAATATCTAACAAATTGTTAAAATCATGGATGATCTAATATCCATATATTCCTCGAGAATCCTTTTCCTCTAATCGGGATGAAATTATATATTGAACTTTGAAATCATAGTGATGGTATCAATTTGATATTGGTATTCCGATTCAATTCTATTTAAAGATCTGATAAAGTATGTGAACTAGGGCACCTATGAGTGTACCCTTTATTTGGAAAGAAATATTTGATAAGAGGCAATCGATTGTTCTGATGCCAAAACCACTCGATTTAGGGTTATAATTGTCTTTCTCGGCCCAAATTTAAAAAATCTTGATTTCAAAATCGTCATCCAGGTAGCCACAATTTCTTCAGTGGTTACGATGTTGAGATTTTTACAAACAAACCGAAATATGCCTAGTTGCATATGTTCTCATGAATGACTGGTTAATTGTCCTAACTAGTTAAAATTTTAATTAATACGACGAAAGCCTAGCTAATCGTCCTAGCTAGTTGCTATGGGCCAAACCAATTGTGCTGGCCATTTTCTTAGCTGGTTGAGAATATTGCTTGATATGGACTAGTTATTATTTTTCTAAGTTCCACTTCCAATAAAGTTTTGATTATTTCATAGTGCATTATATATGCCAGATTTTATTATTGATGAAATTTTCAAAGAATGATTTAATTGAGACCTAACTAGGTCGCCCACTCAAACGAGAATTCATATTCAGTTTTATGAAATATTTTGTTCATGAAATATTTTATTCTTTTATTTGTATAACAAATATCTAATTAAAATTACAAAGTGATTGAAGAACAATATACTTCCTTAGTTATTAATCATTGGATAAAATTCCTTCTTTCAAAATAGCACCTCTTGGAGACCTCAATGGTTAACCTTTGGTTGAGGATGTTATTCGATATTTCTTTCATTATTCGAGAAGAAAAGTATTCTTTCAATGGGAAAATCTTACAAGTATCATTCGTATGATGTTATTATTCAGCAATCATTGCTTTCAATGGATATTCTCCATAATATCACAATATAGAATTCTAAGGACATGGAAGGATAATCCTTTTTATATTCTTCCTTCCAAGTTATAAATCTTCTGAGTGTTGCGACTCTTTTATTCAGAGCTTATTATTTTTTCAGATGTTAGATTTTGAAATCTTGTTAAGATTGTCTAAATTTCATCGATATCGTGAAAATCATTTTTCCAAGGCTAATTGCCTTCCGAACAAAGAGTGGTATAGTTAAGAACCGACTGTTGTAATATGAGACTGAAAGCTCAGTGCTATGATGGTGCAATCGGAGCATCGTGATGAGTAAGTTGTTTTAAAAAGAAGAATACCATGTTTCGTTATTATCATAAGTATCTTTAATATGGTTATAGAAGAACAAAAATAGGGATACGACGTGATTAGTGAGGTACACTTCTATGAAACATTATCGGGAGAGGTGCTAATAAATTCTGGAAAAACCAAGCATATATGAATTTGAGGAATCTTATTTCAAGAATTGAAGGTAAGGTTAGTAGCAATCCCGTGCTAGAAATACTCGATGATAAAAATAGGATATTGCGTGAAGTCTAATGATATGTCTACGCAGCTTAAGGACCGTGACATAAGGCTTTCTAATAATAATCTAGAATAATTGTGATAAGGTTCGGACTGAAAGGGACAAGGAGTTTACTTATGAGAAAATTTTGGAAATTTTTTTTTACATTAAACACGAGATATAGGCCATAGTCAAATTGATCAAAGGCTATGATTGAGAAATCTATTTATCATCAAGGAAAGGCCAATGTGGTCGCCGACACTTTAAGTAGGAAAAGATATATTGAGGACGACAAATCTCAGAATAACTGATGAGAAGGATCGAATGAAAAGAATGCCTTAGTACTTAACAGGAAGACTTAAAGGTGCCTAAAAACGTAAATAGATATTAGTCATAATAAAATATGAAAAGGGATGTCATTGACTAGGTAAGTAAGTATTCGACATGGTTGAAAATGAAAACGAAAAGGCGAGGGTTAAAATTTTGGCGATTTCAACTTGTAGATGACCCAAATAGGAGTAAGAGTTAATTATAATAAATTTTGAAGGAGGATTATCAAGAACCAAGTTAACCGTCGTGCTATTTGAGGATTTTGAGTGATAGATTAAATAAGACTGCTTACTTTATTATGCAAACGATAGATGTCCACTCTACAAAATTGTTATGAACGCGGAAGAGATAATTGGGATAGAGAGACCCTGTGACGACTGCGCCACGCAAGGACCCAAGATTTAATTAACGGGACTATTTCCCAAGATATTTTACAAGAAAGGACGGACAGAGGAATGACTTAGAGTTCTCAAATAGACAAGTAGAATAAGAAGACTATCCTGACCATTAAAGATACGTCTAGCAGCTTACCTTTTATTTGGAACGGTTTGGGGAATCGCCTATTGTTGACAGATAATTCATGTAGATGTACTTACCACGCTAGCATACGAAAAATAATCTTCGATATCCCTTACGCAGGACAACGTGAAAGAATGAAGGATGTCATTGTTAAAGCTGATAGAAGGCAAAGAAGATCGTACACGCCCTATAAAGGCCACTGGTAGCAGGTACCAATAAACGTGAATACGTCTAAGGCAATAACGAGAATAACAAGTACGACCCAGAAGGTATTATAGTACTATAGATATTATATGGGGAATGATTAAAGAAGTCTGACCGATGACGGAAGCTGAACGTTCCACGATCCTAAAACGCGTCAATCAATTGCATATGAAATGGTGCTTCCTTCAAGATGGCAACAGGACGAGGATGTGTCTTACGTAACTATGGGAAGAAATGTTAAATCTGACGCTAAGCGTGTAACATGAGGCGAGCGTGTAGAAATGTGACGAGAACTTATTACATATAATAATCGACAGAAATGATGCGCCAAAATGGGAAAACGTTAAGGAATGAAACTCTAGCACTAGTAGGAGCGATGGAGGGGGGAAATGAATAAGTTGAAGGATGATTTTAAACAAGATGCGCTAATCGTCCATATTATAGATTTTAAGGGAAATGAAGCGACCAGTTGACGTTAATCGAATTATCGACAATAATGAGTTATCATGCGTGCATTGGAACGGCTACAAATCTTTGTATGGAAGAAAGAATCGTTCTCCCTTAGGTTGGGAAGAAATTGGTAAACGGAGGATACTGGACCATAGTTGAGTCAACAGACCAAAGGAATTCCTAGGATTTATCAGAACCCGGCTAGTGGCAGCCCAGGATGAACAATAGAGATATGCAGGCCAGAACTATAAAGACAGAAAGTACGAAGTAGCAGACCAAGTATTGTTGAAAGTACCTCCCGAGGAGGGAGTGATGAGATTCGAAAGGGAAAGAAATGTTGAACCCAAGATTTATTGGACCAGTTGAAGAATTAAAGGACTAAGAAAGTTAACTTATAAATTAGCATCATCGTCGAACGATCACCAAGTTTATAACGAGTACCACGAATCGAGGTTAGGAAATTTAACCGTCAAAACCAAACATATGATTGAAAATGAGCTAATAAACTCGTAGCCAGACTTAGCGTATGTTGAGTAACGTGTAGAGGTCATAAGACTACAAGGACGAGTACCCGAAAATATATTTGATGGATGAGTGGAAATTTTATGAAGAGATCAAATACTGCAAGGTCAACGTGAGAACTCGAGGTTGTCATGCGAGAAGCATATCCCTACCTGTTTCTAAACTGATTCCGGGACGGAATTCCTTTAAGGGGGGAAGACTGTAAGAACCCAAATTTTTAACATCGGTAAAAGACCTTTGTGAATAGTAATATAATAACTTGAATTTTTAAGACCTTGTAAAACGTTTAATGAATAGTAACCCTGACGGACGGGGAAAAAACTTTTTAGCCCACACTATGTTGTGCATGAGAAAATGAGTTTCGGAATTGATAACATGATTATACGTACCAAATGAGTGTATGTAAACAATATTAATTTTCGAAGAAAACGAACTTTGAAAAACGACCATATTTACGAATCATCGAGGATTACGGGAATCATAATATAATTACAAATTTAACACCCTACGGATTTAAATCCAAGTATGATAATTCAAAACATAAGGAATAAATACGAAAGGAATTATGTCGCGAACCATTTATGAGAAAGTATTTCAAAAATGTTTAAGCGACCGAGCGAACGCGCAAACGATTAAATAAACGTAACGCACTAACTAACCATGGTTACTTTATCAAATAGTGAGCTAGAGATAGGATGATCAACCAAGGCTAAGCAAATAGTGAGCTAAAGGGCTAAGTTAAGTAGATTAGATTACAAACTACAAGGCTAGCTAGTTTTCTTGTCCATGGATTTGGCAACAAGAATAAAATCCTAGGATCTAAACTAGAAGATATCAATCAATATAAGATATCACAAGCTATCACAACCTCATTTCCAAGAAGAAACCAAGAAGCAACCAAGAAGCAAGCATAAAAACTCTCATTCTCTCCCCAAAACCTCCCATTCGGCCCTTCTTCTTAAAACCAAGAAATCAAAATCAAAACTTCAAGCTCTATCCATGGATAAATCCTCCCATTAATTCTCAAGCTTCCTATCAACCAAAATAAGGTAAGATAAATCTTTGAGCTCTTTTTATCAAGGTTTGATGGGTGAATTAAAATCAAGAAAGTTGATAATGAATAGTGTGAATAGTAACTCTTCTTTGGTTTCTTGATTTCAATGGTGGTTTTAGGTTCTAAAAACTATACTAAGCACTCCCAAGACTTCACCATCATCAAGAAAACATCTCAAGATCTCAAGAAAGGTAAAAATATTTGACCCAACTTTATTTAAAATTCAATTTCAAGATCCTTTTAGTATATAGTTGTAAACCTAGTTTTAGTGGTGGTATTGTTGAAATTTTGATGTTTAGCTAAGTAGATTTAAGGTTGATTGTTGTTGCCTCAAAAACATGATGTTCTTGAGAGGATTTAGTGTGTTGATGATGATATTTTGATTTGTGGTGGTAGTATAAAGATCTAAGGCGTAAACAAAACTCTGATCGTAAACGTAATCTCGTTAAAACGAACAAAACGTAACTTTAAGTTTCTGCAGAAATTCCTGAGGATTTAAAATGTAGTTTCTTGAAAAAATAACCCCTGATTATGATAGACAATGTTACAAGGATCATTTAGGCACTTGAATCGCTTGATTCCGATTTACGGATCAAAGGTTATGGCCGTTTTACTAAAAGTGATTTACACAACAAAATTTGCTACGAATTATGAACTTTGAAAATATAAAGGATCGACTTAAAAATGTTCATAAATCAGGAAATTTTATAGAGAGTAGCATATTGAGTTTCCTAAATGTCATAAAAATTTTAAGTGAGAAAAATGATTTTTCAATTTTACAAAAATATCGGAGCCGAGACCGTGCGATTAGAAACCGTAGAATCCATAAGCGGAGCCGACGATGAAAATGAAAATGGACTTAAGATACTTTGAAAAAGGAAGCGATCATAATGTGCATAAGGACTTAAAGAAATAGTAAGGGTAATATATGTTGAGAGGGTGCATAATGATTAGCGCATGAGTACGGGTAGCCGTAAATTATATATGGATTGATTGTATACAAAAGGAATGTGCCAGCCTATAATTAGGTTTATGAGAACAAAGAAGCATTTCCATTTACATGCTTACTTGAAGAAATACAAAGATGCTGGATAGAGAGAAGAATAAACATGTGATTAGACTTAGAAATTTTGTTTTATATGTTTGTCTTTTTCATATGTAACTTGGTGATATATATAAACCAAGAGTAGCAAGTAGATTAAATAAGGATTGAATTGAGAAATAGAAAAAACTACATCTGTTAGGAATATCTCTGTTCTTTCTTTGTAACTTTACTTGTAAGCAGTTGTGTGCATTCTTACATCACAGAGTTCTCAATTAATATATATCTCTGGTGGAAAAGATCAATCCACTAAAAGGTTTTTAAATCCTTGTGTTTAATTACTTTGTGTCTTGAAAACATATATATTTCATTTACGTACACTTGCATATTCAAACACAGATATATTGTGGTAAAGAGTTTTCTTAATTTCTAAAAGAAACCAAGAATTACATTCAACCCCCCTTCTTTAATTCTATTGTTAGATTGTTTGATAATAACAATAAGTCATACTTATATATGAGCCGAGGAAAAAACAACTAAAAACTTAACCAGCTCATACGTTCTACCTGTGGCATCGCCCCAAATAGTCTACGGAAAAGCTCTGTGTTTCCAACTCGCTTCTAGGGCTGTCAACTTTTGGATCGTCATCTTGGTTAACGGTTGTGTTGTGACATTTTAAAGAAAAAAAGTGTGAGTTATATTACTCAGCCATTATAATTAACAGTATGAAAATACTGTTAAGGAATTTATATAAATTCGTAGAATGATATATGTTCAAAAGTAGTTTTTCTTGGTGATACAAACCCCTTTTTAAAACAATATATTGTATTGACTCATTTAATCTGCGAATACATTTTTAGGAAACCCTGCACCTAGGCTTGGATTACGGTATTGCATATCAATTCTAAGTGAAAAATTATTAGAACGTTTACCAGAGCCCTACTATACGATGATCAGTCGTATAGTAGAATGTTGTTATTTTTTCTACTAGTAGAGGGATGACTTCCTTAATCCTATTTGTCACCCTGGTCGCATTCAGGCTGTATATAGTTTCCCTTTCTCCCGGGTACATTTTGCATACTTCGCATGTCCATCAGTACACATGGTATATTCTCATGCGGCAATAAATTAGTAGTCTCCCTAGTACACAAAGTACTGGAGTCTACCCCTCCTAGTCCTTTAAGAATCCTATCATACATCTGGAACTTATATTGTTCCCCAGTATACCGGTTGTTGATAGGTACACACCGATATACATATATACTTCCGAGAATTTTTGGACGAAGTATTATCATAATATGAGTTGACCGTTGTCCAGTAGATAAATATTTAAGAGTGAATTCATTTTGACACTGTAGTTAAAATAATTTAAAATAAGTCAAAATAACGTTGTTCGATGATTTGAAAGTGCTAGAACGATTTCCTAAAATTCGGAAAATATTGCAAAATAGGATTTATGATTTTTATTCATATAAAATCCTTAAATAAGTATTTTTATTCAAAATAGGATTTATCTCTTTTTATTCAGCAATATTTATTTTATGATTAGCTATATCTGACTTGTTATGTTCTTAAATATGTCCGCTCCCTTGTTAACGCTTCGACTCCTAAAAACTATTTCAAAACCTGTTTTGAAATTTCTAAAATATTTCTGAGCTTTTTAAAAATATAAGTCTCAAATAACTCATTTTGAAATATTTTGATACTTCTTTCAGTTTTGTTTTGATTCTCAAATCTGTTTCCAAATATTCACTCAATTACTATTTTTAACTCTTTTAACTCTTGAAAAGTATTTTAAAATCTGTTTTCAAATATTTAAAAATCTATTTCGGTGGTTTCAAAACAAATCTTGTATAACCTTTCAAAACGGTTGAATATTCCTTTTAGTTCATTTTTGAAACATGTAACAATTTGTTTAAGTTATGTTTCAAAATGTTGTTTCAAAGTTAAAGTATTCGTCTAATTCTGAAAGTACTTGTCTCATTCTTGTTACAATGTATTTTAATGTCTCTCTCATTTCTATTTCAACATATTAAATTATTTATTTTAATTCTGTTCTAGAATGTTTCAGTTTCACTTTAGATTATTCGAGTATTTATTTCAATGATTTTAGAAATTATTCCCTTCACAAATCTGTTTAGAATATCTGATATATCTGCATCAAGTAATTTTTAAGATTGTGCAAATTATTTTATTTAAACCCTTAATGATATAGGGTAGACCGAGTTAAGCAGCTGTAGGGGTACTACATCCATGTCATTGCGGCACCAGTGACATGACACTTCCGTGACAGTGTGATTAGTCACGGCGTATCCTTCTATTAGCTCTTGGGTGGAGCTTTTGGCCATTTGATATTTGTTCAGGATACGTGGGTACACCCAGGGTTTGATCTGGGACTTGATTTACGGTGATGTTATTTATGACGTACACATTATCCGTTTTGTTACACGCATTAGATACCCTATGATGTGTGCATTTGTATATATTCCTATCTCAATATGAATATCCTAATTCCTCGTTATCTCAGCCTTACTTATTTTTAATATTATTGTTTTATTGTAAAATGCAAATTATTTATTTTTGATCTCTCGTTTTATAAACTGTATTTCAAATCTGTACGGGGCATTTGTCTCACGTCGTATTCTTTTTCTGTCAGGTGATTGGGGGATGTGGGATTGCATGTTAGAGAACTACCATATTTCATTGATTAGGATTTTGGACTTTATCTTTATCTAGAAATAATTATTTATTTCAAGATTTCGGCATTTATATTATTGGTTTAGACAGTTTGGAGATTTAATATTATTTTGGAGATTTCTAAACTGTTTAATTATTATTTAGAAATATATTAGTGCTCTGTTTGCATATTAATGAATTATAAGTAATCTCTCCTCATATATATTAGGAAGAGGGTGTTACAAATATGAAAATATATATATTATTCAAAATAGGTGAACTTCTTTTTCAAAAATAATATTTATACTACTAAAATTAAAAATATAAATTAATTTTCAAAATTATGAAAATATCAAAAAAAATCATAATAAATATAATTATAAATATTTATCAAACTATATGCAACGCATGAATTCAAAATAATCTATACTATATTATAATAGCCGGTATAATTTGGTTCAATGGTTATCCCCTAATTTTATTTATTAAAATACGAGAATACGCTAAACTACTAAATTATTAAAATACGGGATATAGTCTACCTATCCTACTAAATTACGACAACAACATATCCTAATATTAAAAAATAAATAAAGAGTATTATATATCTGTTAAACTTCTAAATTGCTAAAGTAGTAGACATAGTCTACTATGTCTACTTATTCTACAAAAGTTATTCTATTATTTTTATTATAAATTTATAATTATTATAAATTTACAAAAATATTTAAAAATTTAGAATATAATGAAATAATTTTTTTTTAAATATTAACGAGAACCCATGCATCGTACAGGATTTAAGCCAATATAGTAATCTATTCTATCTATACTATAATAACCGGAATGAATTATAATTTGGTTCAACGGTTATCCCCTAATTTTTGTTATTAAATAAATAAATAAATAGTGTTATATATCTGCTAAACTATTAAATTATTAAACTATTATACACATAGTCTATTATACTACATTCACAGTTTATCCTATTATAGATCAGCTAAACTACTAAATTTTTATACTATTAAAAATAGTATATTTATCCTACTATACGACCACCAATTATTTTATTTTTTCTTGTTATAAATTTATAATTATTATATAATTATATAAATATTTTCAAATTATAATATAACTGAATAAATAAAAAATTTAAATATTATCAAAAAATATATGCGATTTAAACTAGTAAAGTAAGACGGATAATATTAAAAGTCACGGATCCTCCTGTTCTTGCAGGTAGGTTCCTGTCATTTTGATATAATTGCATCGAGCGGTTATCCATGTCATTTATAATTTAGCCCAGTGACGTATTGAGATTAGGAGTCATCTTGGACACCACTAGTTAATGGTTGTGCGTTCAAATTTAATTTATTTATTTATTGTCATTTTGTTAGATTTTTTGTTCATTTTTTGATATTTAAGTGCTAAAATTTAGTGTTTAAATATTTAATTTCTAATTTATAGTTATATAACTATAAATAAAATTAAATATAATTTAAATTATGAAAGTTTGACACTTACATTTTTTTAAATAGAGGCAACTTATAATATATATATATATATATTCATATCTTAAAATTTTAACAAAAAAATGGCTAATTTTTATATCTGCCGGGGTGTTGGGCAGAATCCGCCCTTAGATTTAGGCTATATATGCCCGTCATTGTTCGTCATGTTCAGTTACCAACGAGCTAGCTCCTCCAACACAACTTTTCACTTTTCTTGTTATCCCTATAATTTTTTTTGAGAAAATATTCCAAGCTTTACAAGAATGGAACAACACAGTCACATCTTACTCATAACATTCCCGAAACAAGGCCAAATTAATCCCAGCCTCCATTTGGCCAAGAAGCTAATAGCTACATTCGCAACCAGTTTGTCAGCCCACGTCCGCATGGCAAACACTCGGTTGGCTATGGGCCCACAGAACGAAGGCTCAACGGAAGATCGAGCTATTGCGCCGAAGGTCCATCAAGCCCGTAAGTCGAAGGCCCACGAAGGGCCTCGGGTCCAGGCCCATCTTTCTTCCCGAAAGTTGGACAACAGAAGGGACATAACGCCCCCTTTTCACTCTCTCTTTAATGACAAGTCACAGATGAGCATTCATGACCTGGAATGGGTATAAAACCCCTTGGAAAGTAAGACAAAATATACAGACATTCTCTCTAAAACACTCTGCTTTTCCTGTATTTTCTACGCACTTTACAACCAGATTCTTATTCTCACACCGGAGGTGAATCGGGGGTACAAACCCTCGCATTATCTTCACTTTCAGGTCTAAGCAGAAACTACCTTTGTGGCGCCCCAAAACCCGGGGTCAGGAGTCTCGGAGGCCACGCCATCTAAACTCTTACAACCACACACTCACACTACAACACTACAATATATAAATACTCACGCTTCACGACCCCACACCTATCTCACACACACACTTACAGGTTATTTTCTTGGAAACGAACCATTCATAACTAGAGTGATTTCAACCATCAAGTGATAATTATTACAACCCAAAAGTGATTTAGTCTTACCGGGGAGTAACCTTTAAGTAAGACTAGTCCGCCGGCCAAATATACGTTTCTTATTTTTGCCTTACATAAGTCATACTTATAAATAAGCCGAACTAAAAACAACTGAAAACTAATCCAGCTTATTCTGACTACCTGTGGTACAACACCAAACAATCTATGGAACAACTGGCCATTTCCTACCCGTTTCCTGGCTGTGGTTCTCATGGCAGGCATCTTGATTCACTGTTGTGTCGTGTCAATTTAATAAAACAAGTGTGAGCTATAATACGCAGCATAATAATGTACAGTATGAAAATGACTGTATGATAACATCATATATGATAATTATGTTTTATTCGAAAATAGTTTTCCTTGGTGATACACACCTTCTTATGAAAACAATTCTTAGAGGGATTTTAATATCCTGCGAATACCTTAATAGTAATCCCAGCACCTAGACTTGGGTTATGGTATTGCATCTCAATTCCAATTGGAAGAATTAGGACATTCGTTGGAGCCACCGCATACGATGATCAGTCGTACGATGATAAAAGTAACCTTTTCTACTAGTAGAGGGACGACACCTTCACATCTTGATTATCACCCTTGCCGCATACGGGCTATGTGTCCTCATTTCGGGTATACACATACTTCGCAGATCCATAGGTACATATTGTACCGTCTCCTACGGTACCAATGGTCTATCCAATACACGAAGTACTTGGATCATACCCCTCCCTTGTCCATTAGGAAATCCTATCATATCTCAAGAACTCGAACCATATCGAAGTTCCTCCAAGCGTTTTGCTTGTTGATAGGCATAACTTTACTGTATATATATATATGTACTTCCGAATGTTTTCGGAGGAAGTACTAAGGATGTGAGTTGACCGTTGTCAACAGATAATTAAATAAGGGGAAAAAGTTTCTCCTTGAAACTATATTCAAAATATTAAATAAGTCGGGATAATGTTCTCTGATAATATGAAATTATTCGAATGATATTCCGAAATAATAAAGTATGTTTTAATTCAGGATCTATGATTTTTAAATCAATAATAAACCCTTTCATAAATAATAAATAATTAAATGATGATCGATAAATAATTAAACCTCGAATGAGTTTACTCTTTAAATGAATATTTACAAATAATATTCCCCAACTAGTTTGTGTCTACGTAATTATTAATCTTTAATGATTAATCAGGTTTGAAATAAATAATTATTGGGGTATACTACTCCCATGATAAAGGAATAAGTACGTAATATTTATTATTCGAACAATAAAATATAGTTGAGGGAATATGATCGTTGGGAAATCGTTTTAATAAAAATTCGAGGTATTTTAATGTTTCGTAAGTGGACGTTGAGTCCCTTTAAAACGTACTATTATGGACTTATAATCGTCCTATAATATCACCATAATGATTCTCGAGTTTTATCTTAAATCCCGACCGACTCTCGGTCTTATATAATATGTCACGCTTAAAGCGAAATAAACATTTCATGATATATACTTATCGTACAACATCACTACATTATGCGAAAATTCAACAACTACGTATCATGGCAAACATGGTATTTATGCAATGATAGTAAAACAATCATTTCACAACACAGCAGTAAAATGGAGTTGGGTTCGTAAACTTGCCTGGGTATCTCGAGGTGGAGGATGCTCTAGGTTCTGCTCGGAAATCTATAACCATAAACACAATTCACTTCGTTAGGTCCCGTTCTAATTTACGGCGACTCGCACTCATGTGCTACTTATTATGCACCCGCTCAACTTATACTACCTTTATTATTCATTTAAGTCATTATTCATATTATGGTCGCTTCATTATTCTAAGTATCTTAGGTTCATTCTCATTATCGTCGTTGGCTCCGCTTATGGATTCTTACGGTTTCTACTTGCGCGGTCTCGACTCCGATATTTTTATAAAATTAAGAAATCATTATTTTCACTTGAAATTTTTATGGCAGTTAGGAAACTCAATATGTTACTCTCTGTAAAAATTTCATGTTTTATGAACACTTTTAAGTCGATCCTTTATATTTTATGGTTTTAATAGAGTTACGTTTACGATCGGGGTTTCATTTACGCCCTAACTCTTAACAAAACCACCAACAATCATCATTTCATCATCAACACACAAACTCCTCTCAAGAACATCATGTTCTTGAGGCAACAACAATCAACCTTAAATCTACTTAACTTAAACACTAAGATTTCATCAATACCCCTTATTGAACTAAGTTTACTACCACATACTAAATGGATCTTAAAATGAATCTTAAATAAAGTTGGGCCAAAGATTTTTACCTTTCTTGAAATCTTGAGATGTGTTCTTGAGGATGGTGAAGGCTTGGAAGTGCTTGGTATGATTTTTAGAACCTAAAACCACCATTGAAATCAAGAAATCAAAGAGAGGTTACTATTCATACTATTCACTAGTGAGTTTCTTGATTTTATTTCACCTATCAAACCTTGATAAAATGAGATGAAAGAATTTTTTTACCTTAGTTTAATTTCTAGGAGGCTTGAGAATTAATGGGATGATTTTACCATGGCTAGATTTGAGATTTGAATTTGGATTTCCTCTCCCTTTTTGATATAGCCGAATGGAACAATTGTGAAGGGGGGGTATTTATACTTGCTTCCCTTGGTTGCTTAGCTTGGTTGCTTTGCTAGGTTTCTCCTAGGAAATGGGGTGGGAGATCTTGCACTTGATTTTTATTCTCCTAGGTTGAATCTTAGGTTTATTCTTTGTTGCAAATCTTCGGGACAAATCCAAGTACTTACTAGTTTAAAACTATGAACTTTACGGAAGAACAATCAATCAGAGAAGAAGAACATTGTTTGTTACATAACTTTTTACTTTTAGCTCAACTCAATTACAGAGAGATAGAAATGCTAATTGTGTGTTGAAGAAGCTGAGATCTAAAACTTAATAACTAAGTCATACTCCTTTTTTGACATATATATAAGTGGATCAGGAAATAACAGACAAGCTAAACTACATGGGTTAGCTTCCTTAGCACACTATTTTGCTAGCTAGCTTGATCATCCTATGGTTAGCTCACTATTTGATGAAGTAACCATGGTTACTTTCTTACCATGGTTTAGTTAGTGCGTTACGTTTATTTAATCATTTACGCGTTTGCTCGGTTGCTTAAACATTTTCATAACACTTACTCGTAAATGGTTTGCGACGTAATTCCTTTCGTATTTATTCCTTATAATTTTAATTATCATACTTGAATATAAATCCGTAGGGTTTTAATCTCGTAATTATACTGTGATTCCCGTAATCCTCGATGAGTCGTAAATACGTTCATTTTTCAAAGTTCGTTTTCTTCGAAAACTAATATCGTTTATATACACTCATTTAGTACGTATAATCGTAATATCAACTCTGAAACTCATTTCCTCATGCACTACATAGTGTGGGCTCAAAAGTTTTTCCCGTCTGTCAGGATTACTATTCATTAAACGTTTTACATGATCTCAAAAATTCGAGTTATTACAGTCTTCCCCTCTAACAAGGATTCCGTCCCGGAATCAATTAGAAAATAAGTGGGGGTATCTATTCCTCATTGTGTCTTCCAGTTCCTAAGTTGATTCCTCAACATTTTGATTTCTCCATAAGATCCTAACCAGCTTCACAGTCTTGTTCCTTAGCACTTGTTCTTTTTGGTCCATTATCCTTACTGGATGCTCGATGTAGGTCAGGTCTGGTTGTAAATCTACCTGCTCGTATTCTATTACATATCGTGCATCTGCATGGTACTTCCTTAACATGGACACGTGGAACACGTTGTGTACTTGTTGTAAATTAGGAGGCAAGGTGAGCTCATAAGCTAGAGGTCCTATTCTCCTCAATATTTCAAAGGGTCCTATGAATCTGGGACTCGGCTTCCCTTTCTTTCCAAATCTCATCACTCCTTTCCACGGAGATACTTTCAATAGTACAGAATCTCCTACTTCGTATTCCCTATCTTTCATGGTTTGGTCGGCGTACTTCTTTTGTCTGTCCTGGGCTGCTACCAGTCTTTTCCTGATGAGTCCTACCATTTCCCTGGTCTGTTGGACTAATTCTGGTCATAATATCTTGTGTTCTCCAACTTCGTCCCAACATAGGGGAGAGCGACATCTCCTTCTGTAAAGAGCTTCATACGGGGGCATTCCTATGCTAGCGTGATAGCTATTGTTGTAAGCAAATTCGATCAGGGGTAAGTGGTTATCCCAATTTCCTTTGAAATTAATGGCACATACTCGTAGCATATCTTCTAGGGTCTGAATAGTCCTTTTGCTTTGTCCATCAGTCTGGGGGTGGTAAGCGGTACTCATGTTTAGTCTGGTGCCTACGCATTCCTGGAAGCTTCTCCAAAATCGGGAATTAAACCTTGGGTCTCTATCTGACACTATGGCTACCGGAACGCCGTGTCTAACTACAATCTCCTTCAAGTAAATATCCACCAACTTGTCTACGGTGTATCTTTCATTGATTGGTAGGAAGTGTGCAGACTTGGTCAATCTATGTATGACAACCCATATGGCATCGTGATCGGTCTTTGTTCTTGGTAAGTCTGTCACAAAATCCATGCCTATATACTCCCATTTCCATTCCAGAATTTCCAGGGGCTGTAATAGTCCACTAGGTCGCTGGTGCTCAGCCTTCACTCTCTGGCATGTCAAGCACTTGCTGACCCACTCCGCCACTTCTCTTTTCATGTTAGGCCACCAATAATATTCCTTAAGGTCACGGTACATCTTCATACTTCCTGGGTGAATTGAATATCTAGAGTTGTGCCCTTCGTACAACATCTCATCCTTTAACTCTTGCACATTTGGAATCCAAATTTAGGACGCATACCTCATGATCCCTTTCTCGTCCTTCTCGCATCTCACTTCTTCACCGGTCAATGTTCCTCTTTCTTCACTCATCTTCTTTTCCTGACATACTCGTATCTTTTCAGTCAGCTCTGGCACTAGCTTAATCTCAAATAATCCTTCCGTTCCCTTACCGGTCATTCTCACGTCAATTTCCATCTTCTCAAATTCTTTAATTAACTCTTCCGATGTCATTATTATCTTGAGTCTTTCCTTCCTACTAAGGGCATCAACCACCACATTGGCTTTACCCGGGTGATACAAAATTTCACAGTCGTAGTCTTTTATCAACTTTAACCATCTCCTCTGTCTCATGTTCAGTTTCTTCTGAGTGAAAATATATTTGAGGCTTTTATGGTTAGTATAGATCTCACATTTCTCACCATACAGGTAGTGTCTCCAAATTTTTAGGGCAAACACTATGGCTGCTAATTCTAGATCATGCGTAGGGTATCTGCTCTCATATTCCTTCAATTATCGAGAGGCATACGCTATAACTTTTCCGTGCTGTATCAATACACATCCTAATCCTTTAAGCGATGCGTCGCTGTATATCATAAACTCTCCCTTTCCATCGGGAAGAGCGAGCAGTGGTGCTGACACCAGCCTTGTTTTCAGCTCTTGAAAACTTTCCTCACATTTCTCTGTCCATACAAACTTTTCTGTCTTCCGGGTAAGTCTAGTCAGTGGACCGGCTATCTTAGCAAAATCTTGCACGAACCTTCGGTAATATCCTGCTAAACCCACAAAACTCTTAACCTCTGTTGGGGTAGTTGGTCTTTCCCAATTGTATACCGCCTCTATTTTGCCAGGGTCAACTAAAAATCCTTTGCTACTCACCACATGTCCTAAAAACTGAACTTCTCTCAACCAAAACTCGCACTTTGAGAACTTGGCATATAATTTCTCATTTCTCAAGATTTCTAAGACTATCCTCAAATGTTTTGCATGTTCTTGCTCTGTCTTTGAGTAGATCAGAATATCATCTATAAAAACTATCACACATATATCCAGGTACTTTTTGAACACTCTGTTCATCAAATCCATAAAGGTTGCGGGTGTATTGGTTAACCCAAATGACATGACTAAGAACTCATAGTGTCCGTACCTAGTGCGAAAAGCAGTCCTCGGGATATCTTCCGGTTTGATTTTCAACTGGTTGTATCATGTTCTCAAATCTATTTTGGAAAAATGTATAGCTCCCTTGAGTTGGTCGAATAGGTCATCAATTCTGGGGAGAGGGTACCTATTCTTAATAGTTAGCTTATTCAGCTCTCGATAGTCTATGCATAATCTCATACCGCCGTCCTTTTTCTTTACGAATAGTACTGGCGCTCCCCATGGCGCCACACTGGGTCTTATCATTCCATTATTTAATAACTCTTGCAGTTGAGAAGCTAGTTCCTTCAACTCAACTGGGGCTAGCTTATATGGGGCCTTGGATACCGGTGCCGTTCTTGGTGCTAATTCTATCACGAATTCTATTTCCTGGTCTGGTGGTAATCCTGGTAAGTTCTCTGGAAATACATCCTCAAATTCGTTTACTACGGGTATGCCCTGTATGTTAGGGACTTCCTTCTTGATATCTACCACATAAGCCAAATAGGCCTCGTTACCTTTCCTTAATAATCTTTTTGCCTGTAGCATGGTTAGAAATTTCTGGTTCTGTCGTTGACCTTTAAACACTACTTTTTTATCCTGCACTCTTATCTTTACTCTCTTCCGTTCACAATCTATTTGCGCTCCGTTACTGGATAACCAATCCATTCCTAAGATTACATCAAATTCTCCTAACGCAAATGGGATTAGGTCGACCTCGAAGATCTTCCCTTCTAATTTCAACTTGCACTTAGGGTGTACTTGATTTACAGGAATTATTTCTTTGTTTGCTATTTCCACTCGTAATATCTCACATAAGGGTATGGCATTAAGTTTTAACTTTTTAGAAAAATCTTGAGATATAAAAGACTTGGTTGCTCCAGAATCAAATAGGAAATTTGCATGTTCGGAATTTAACAAAAGGGTACCTGCTATCACATCAGTGTTTCAGACAACATCCTGAACAGTCATGTTGAAGGTCCTAGCAGCTGGGGGTCGGTTGGATGCAGCTCTGCTCATACCTGAGATTGGGGGCTTCATTATCGGGCAATCCTTCCTCATATGTCCTACTTTCCCATATTGGAAACATGTCTTGCTATATTGGGGACAGTTGTTGGCAAGGTGTCCGGGTTGGTCGCACCTATAACATTTCAGAGGGGCTCTCGCCTGGTTGCATATCCCAAGACGTCTTCTCTTACAGGTTTGGCACTCTGGTATTGGGACACGGGGTTGGCTATGAAATGTTGCCCTAGATTGTCTGCCACCTTGGCCAACACTCTCGCTTGCGACCTTTCTGAATCCGAGGCCTCGTGCAGGTTGGGACACCGCTCCCCTGATGAACCTGCTTGGAAGGCTCCTGTTCCCGGTTCCTATTCCTTGGCTTCCTATCTTTCTCTTCCTATTTTCCTTTTCCTTCACACTCTGCTCACTGCCAGCTTCAACAATCGAGGCTTTTTGCACTAAGGTGGCATAGTCTGTCAGCTCTAACACCGCTACTCGGTTCTGTATCCACTGTTTCAGACCAAGATGAAACCTTCACGCTTTCTTTTCTTCGGTATTCACAAACTCAGGCACAAATCTCGACAACTCAGTAAACTTGGCCTCATATTCTGCCACAGTCATCTTATCCTGTTTCAACTCCAGAAACTTAATCTCCATCTGGGTTTCTATAAACCTAGGGAAGTACTTGTCTAAGAACAGTCGGGTAAATCTATCCCATGGGATCACAACATCAGTTTCTAGGTTTTGTTTGGACTCCCACCAGTAGTTAGCTTCTCCTTTCAGCATGTAAGAAGCGAAAATGGTCTTATATCGTTCCTCAACACCTAGTATCTCGAAGGACGTTTCTATCTCTTTGAGCCAGGCCCGTGCTTCAACGGGGTCGGCAGATCCTAGAAATTCTGGGGGTTTGAGAGATTTGAAGGCCCTAAAGGAAGTAGTTGCAGTCTGTTGGGCAGCATGTGGCTGTGGTGGAATAGGCTGTTGGTTCAGATTTGCTCTTAACAGTCCCATAAATTCATTCATGGGTTTCCTCCCTGATGGGTATCCTGAGCCTCTTCTTCTACATATTCTTCCTCATCATATTCATTATAGTCTAAGTCCTCATCACTGTCTTCATTTACTACAGGGTCATGTTCGTTTCGTTGTTGGTTAACAGATTTTGCGGGCTGTGCCCTGGTTCCTCTTCTACGGGGTGGCATTGTTCTGATAATGAAAATTGGTCAACATAATTGTAATTATAACAGTTGGATTATTTTATTCATATGTAAGCATGCTATTTATTACCTAGCAGGTTTTTATAAAGTGCAATAATATAGACATCAATTTTTTAATAATTGCTTAGATATATTTTAATAAGATCTCCCATTTATATCTTGGGGGATGAAATAACTAGCTGAGTTCATACATGCCTGATTACTATACATCACTACTTGTCCTGAATACTGAAATGAAAATACATAAGCCGTGTACCCTGGAGGGCTAGGAATGCTATCTACTACTAGCTATCCTATCAAAATTGGTGACAAGTCACCCAGCCTTCTTCAAGGTCCATATCTAGTCACTAGTCCCTCAGTCACTATCACTGCGAGTGAGGTCACGCACCCTCCTCATCGCTCCTGCCAACATCAGCTCTGCATCAACTATCGGGATGTATCCTCCAACCGATGTCATCCTCATCTGAACCCTGGTACGAAGCTTGATCCCATCGATCTCTCTGTGGGCTATGGCTAGGGAAGCAGCTCTGAAATCCCCTGGGTATCCTAGTCGGGTGTCTCTCTTAGCTGTCAGTGCCTGGCATAACTCCACAATGCGAGCAGATGCCGCGGTGATCTCAGCGTTAAGCTGACCCACTATCTAGTCGTGTACGGCTACATGCATGGTCGCCGGTGGTGGTTGAGGTAAATCTGGGTCGCTAGAGGATATGTCATAAACCTCGTGGATCTGTGCACGTATCACCTCCTCCTCATCATCATCAGTATAGGGAATAGGGCTCTGAATCCCTGGGGGTGGTGTAGGAAAGTGAATAGCCGGGTGAGGGTACATCTCTACATCTCTCCAGACTACGCCATTAGCTATGAGGACAGGAAGGTCAGTCTCCTCCTCTAGGACATCCTCAGTAGGGTCATCATCTGAATCATCAATGGGTGGGCTCTCTGGATCGGGAATAGGGTCACACTCAGGGACCATGACATCATCAACAGGATAAATCTCCCTCCTAGGCTCCACTGGTACTTGACACAATAGGCAAGGTGTTATTAACTTAGAGTCAGAATTCCCTTGAGGGTAAAACTGTCAAGACTACCTGTGTAGCACGACGAGGAACTCGACTTGAGTTCTAATTGATTATTTTGTTATTCCCATATGTACGTATTTTATATCATATCGTTTCCAAGATTTGATAACCTAAGGCGCTGATACCATTTCTGTGGCGCCCCAAAACCCGGGGTCAGGAGTCTCGGAGGCCACGCCATCTAAACTCTTACAACCACACACTCACACTACAATATATAAATACTCACGCTTCACGACCCCACACTTATCACATACACACACTTACAGGTTATTGTCTTGAAAACGAACCATTCATAACTAGAGTAATTTCAACCATCAAGTGATAATTATTATAACCCAAAAGTGATTTAGTCTTACCGGAGAGTAACCTTTAAGTAAGGCTAGTCCGCCGACCAAATATATGTTTCTTATTTCTTGCCTTACATAAGTCATACTTATAAATAAGCCGAACTAAAAACAACTGAAAACTAATCCAGCTTATTCTGACTACCTTTGGTACATCACCAAACAATCTACGGAACAGCTGGCCATTTCCAACCCGTTTCCTGGCTGTGGTTCTCATGGCAGGCATCTTGATTCACTGTTGTGTTGTATCAATTTAAGAAAACAAGTGTGAGCTATAATGCCCAGCATAATAATGTACAGTATGAAAATGACTGTATGATAACATCATATATGATAATTATATTTTATTCGAAAATAGTTTTCCTTGGTAATACACACCTTCTTATGAAAACAATTCTTTAAGGGATTTTAATATCCTGCGAATACCTTAATAGTAATCCCAGCACCTAGGCTTGGGTTACGGTATTGCATCTCAATTCTAATTGGAAGAATTAGGACATTCGTTGGAGCCACCGCATATGATGATCAGTCGTACTATGATAAAAGTAACCTTTTCTACTAGTAGAGGGACGACACCTTCACATCTTGATTATCACCCTTGCCGCATACGGGCTATGTGTCCTCATTTCGGGTATACACACACTTCGCAGGTCCATAGCTACATATTGTACCGTCTCCTATGGTACCAGTAGTCTATCCAATACACGAAGTACTTGGATCCTACCCCTCCCTTGTCCATTAGGAAATCCTATCATATCTCAAGAACTCGAACCACATCGAAGTTCCTCCAAGCATTTTGCTTATTGATAAGCATAGCTTTACTGTATATATATATATATATATATATATATATATATATATGTACTTCCGAATGTTTTCGGAGGAAGTACTAAGGATGTGAGTTGACCGTTGTCAATAGATTATTAAATAAGGGGAAAAAAGTTTCTCCTTGAAACTATATTCAAAATATTAAATAAGTCGGGATAATGTTCTCCGATAATATGAAATTATTCGAATGATATTCCGAAATCAGAAAGTATGTTTTAAATCAGGATCTATGATTTTTAAATCAATAATAAACCATTTCATAAATAATAAATAATTAAATGATGATCGATAAATAATTAAACCTCGAATGAGTTTACTCTTTAAAAGAATATTTAAAAATAATATTCCTCAAGTACTTTGTGTCTACGTAATTATTAATCTTTAATGATTAATCAGGTTTGAAATAAATAATTATTAGGGTATACTACTCCCATGATAAAGGAATAAGTACGTAATATTTATTATTCAAACAATAAAATATAGTTGAGGGAATATGATCGTTGGGAAATCATTTTAATAAAAGTTCGATGTATTTTAATGTTTCATAAATGGACGTTGAGTCCCTTTAAAACGTACTATTATGGACTTATAATTGTCCTATAATATCACCAGAATGATTCCCGGGTTTTATCTTAAATCCCAACCGACTCTCGGTCTCATACAATATGTCACGCTTAAAGCGAAATAAACATTTCACGATATATACTTATTGTACAACATCGCTACATTATGTGAAAATTCAAAAACTACGTATCGTGGCAAACATGGTATTTATGCAATGATAGTAAAACAATCCTTTCACAACACAATAGTAAAATGGAGTTGGGTTCGTAAACTTGCCTGGGTATCTCAAGGTGGAGGATGCTCTAGGTTCTGCTCGGAAATCTATAACCATAAACACAATTCACTTCGTTAGGTCCCGTTCTAATTTACGGTGACTCGCACTCATGTGCTACTTATTATGCACCCTCTCAACTTATACTACCCTTAGTATTCCTTTAAGTCATTATTCATATTATGGTCGCTTCATTATTCTAAGTATCTTAGGTTCATTCTCATTATCGTCGTCAGCTCCGCTTATGGATTCTTACGGTTTCTACTCGCGCGGTCTCGGCTCCGATATTTTTATAAAATTGAGAAATCATTATTTTCACTTGAAATATTTATGGAAGTTAGGAAACTCAAGATGTTACTCTCTGTAAAAATTTCATTATTTATGAACACTAT
This sequence comes from Apium graveolens, assembly GCF_009905375.1. Lineage (NCBI taxonomy): Eukaryota > Viridiplantae > Streptophyta > Magnoliopsida > Apiales > Apiaceae > Apium > Apium graveolens. The sequence continues at coordinate 54,731 of NW_027418857.1, read as the reverse complement.
TAAGTCGATCCTTTATATTTTCAAAGTTCGTGATTTGTAGCAGTTTTTGTCGCGTAAATCACTTTTAGTAAAATGACCGTAACCTTTGATCCGTAAATCGGAATCAAGCGATTCAAGAGCCTAAACGATCCTTATAACATTTTATATCCTAAACAATGGTTATTTTTAAGAAACTACAGTTTAAAACTTCAGGACTTTCTGCAGAAACTAAAGTTACGATTTGTTGGTTTTAACGGAGTTACGTTTACGATTGGGGTTTCGTTTACGCCCTAACTCTTAACACAACCACCAACAATCATCATTTCATCATCAACACACAAAATCCTCTCAAGACCATCATGTTATTGAGGCAAAAACAATCAACCTTAAATCTACTTAACTTAAACACCAAGATTTCATCAATACCACTCATTCAACTATGTTTACTACCACATACTATATGGATCTTAAAATGAATCTTAAATAAAGTTGGGCCAAAGATTTTTACCTTTCTTGAAATCTTGAGATGTGTTCTTGAGGATGGTGGAGGCTTGGAAGTGCTTGGTATGATTTTTAGAACCTAAAACCACCATTGAAATCAAGAAACCAAAGAGAGGTTACTATTCATACTATTCACTAGTGAGTTTCTTGATTTTATTTCACCCATCAGACCTTGATAAAAAGAGATGAAAGAATTTTCTTACCTTAGTTTAATTTCTAGGAGGCTTGAGAGTTAATGGGATGATTTTACCATGGCTAGATTTTGAGATTTGAATTTGGATTTCCTCTCCCTTTTTGATATAGCCGAATGGAACAATTGTGGGGGGGGGGGGTATTTATACTTGCTTCCCTTGGTTGCTTAGCTTGGTTGCTTTCCTAGGTTGCTTCTAGGAAATGGGGTGGGAGATCTTGCACTTGATTTTTATTCTCCTAGGTTGAATCCTAGGTTTATTCTTTGTTGCAAATCTTGGGGACAAATCCAAGTAGCTTGCTAGGTTACAAGCTAAACTACATGGGTTAGCTTCCTTAGCACACTATTTTGCTAGCTAACTTGATCATCCTATGGTTAGCTCACTATTTGATGAAGTAACCATGGTTACTTTCTTAACATGGTTTAGTTAGTGCATTACATTTATTTAATCATTTACGCGTTCGCTCGGTTGCTTAAACGTTTTCGTAACACTTACTCGTAAATGGTTCGCAACGTAATTCCTTTCGTATTTATTCCTTATATTTTTAATTATCATACTTGAATATAAATCCGTAGGGTTTTAATCTCATAATTATATTGTGATTCCCGTAATCCTCGATGAGTCGTAAATACGGTCGTTTTTTAAAGTTCATTTTCTTCGAAAACTAATAGCGTTTACATACACTCATTTAGTACGTATAATCGTAATATCAACTTCGAAACTCATTTCCTCATGCACTACATAGTGTGGTCTCAATAGTTTTTCCTGTCTGTCAGGATTACTATTCATTAAACATTTTACAAGGTCTCAAAAATTTGAGTTATTACAACCTTCACGGAGGCCGAAGCCTGTTCATCCATCCGAAGGAATCTGGGCATAACATTTGGCGCCGTCTGTGGGAACTACGAGAGTTACAAGCCGAGATAAGGAGAGCATGACAAAAAAAAATCATGAGCATTCAGCGCCACCTGGTTTTACCGATAAAGGGTAACCATCCACCCTAGTGGACGGAGATGGAGTCATCATATTAACTCCTGAAGGAGAATCCTTGCTCCTAAGGATCCGGGCGGAAAAGGCCGCGGAGAAGGGCAAGGCCAAAAGTGACCAAGCAGAAAGGGATACAGAAGCCCGCGCTAAGCGAAGAGAGACTGATGCACTATGATTGAAGGCCCTGCAGCTTCAAAGAGAAGAAATTGAACTGCAAGAAAAGACCCTACGTGAAACATTGCAGGCCGACGAACAGGGAAGAATGAATAAGGATAGGAGAGATCGAAGGGCACATGACGAAGAAGATGAGTCTGACTCTGATTCGGAACCCCGAAGGAAGAGGATGAAGCAACCCTTCTCATCTGACTCGGACGAGGAGCCCGACGGATCCCGCCTCAGGTTCACTCACCTAGAAAAGGCCTTGTCATAACGAGAGCATGACAAAAAAATTCATTAGCATTCACCGCCACCTAGTTTTATCGATAAAAGGCAACCATCCACCCTAGTGGACGGAGATGGAGTCATCACATTAACTCCTGAAGAAGAAGCCTTGCTCCTAAAGATCCGGGTGGAAAAGGTCGCGGCGAAGGGCAAGGCCAAAAGTGACCAAGCAGAAAGGGATGCAGAAGCCCGCGCTAAGTGAAGAGAAGCTGATGCACTACTACTGAAGGCCCTGCAGCTTCAAAGGGAAGAAATTGAACTGCAAGAAAAGACCCTACGTGAAGCAGGCCGACGAGCAGGGAAGAACGAATAAGGATAGGAGAGATCGAAAGGCGCATGACGAAGAAGATGAGTCTGACTCTGATTCGGAACCCCGAAAGAAAAGGACGAAGTAACCCTTCTCGTCTGACTCAGATGAGGAGCCCGACAGATCCCGCCTCAGGTTCACTCGCCAAGAAAAGGCCTTGTTCGGCAATAGGAGGGCCGACAGAGAACCGGTCGTGACCCAAAAAATTGAACAGTTGCGACCCTCTCCGGGCGAATAAAGGCAATTCCCTAAGATGAGTGAGTTCAGCGGGAAGGGAGACCCTGAGGACCACTGCGAAAAGTATGAGTTGCTAATGATTGGGATGGGTCATAATGATATCATGCTGTGCAAAATGTTCAAGACCTATCTGAAGGGGTCCACTTCGATGTGGTACAAATACCTTAAGCCTAGGTCCATCGAATCTTACGAACAACTGAAGAAGAAGTTTCTGAAGTACTACTCAAACCTGTGCCGAAAAGCGAAGGACACTGAAGCCCTGGTCCACTGCAAACAGAGAGCAAACGAAGAGTTGGGGGATTATCTCGCTCGGTTTAAGGAGGAAGCTGGAATGGTTATTAATTTGGACAAAGTCAAAGCAATGGGCTTCTTGACGGCGGGGATGGATGTAATAACCCCAATTTTTGGAAATTTTTGAAACCCTTATGAATAGTGTTTTTGCTGAATGAGAAAACTTTTCATGCCACACTATGTAGGGCTTCTGATATGGATATTCTGAGATTTTATTAGTACTTTATATGGGATATAAGTGTATGTAAAGATCGTCAGAATCCAAATTCAAACACATTGATTTTTCCCGGAAATCCACTAGATACAGAAAGAATTGAATATAAGGTAACAGGATACGAAGGATTTAAATTAAAGGATTATAAGAGAGGATCATAAAAAGGAATATAATGTATTGAGAAAGGTTATGGGAACCTAAGTAATAAGATCCCGGGTATGATCCTTCAAACGATAAACGAAAACGAAAGTTAAGCGAACCGTATAGCAGATCAGCGGTCATTAGGCAAACAATTAGGAAGTTAATCAAAAGGATTAGAGAGAGTGATGTCACCCAACCAATGAGAAGAGGACAAGGAGGGAAAGATGACATCACAACATGACATAGGCATGACATGGGAAGGAAGGAGATGTGGTGGATTTTTAACCACACAAAATTAAGGGCAAATAGGTAATTAACTAAAACAAACACAAAACCAATCAACCAAGCCAAGCAAATCATTTTCATCAAAACACAAAAAATCATTTCTCTCATTCAAGCAAAGCTTGCTCTCGGCTTTTACTATTGCAAAGGGAGGAGAAATTCAAAACTCAAGATCCAAGCTTCCTAAATTGGTGAGTTAATTCCCTAATCATCCTTATGCATAGTTAGGGCTATATCATGAGTTTAAGCCATCAATTCTTTCTCAATCTTCTTCATTAAATCAATGAAGAAGACAATGAATAGTGTTTTCAAGATTTTTGAATTGAATTTTTCTTGTTTTCCTTTAAGATCCAAGCATCCCTAAGACTTCTCAAAGCTTCTTAAGGCTTCCTAGCTCCTCCCACCACTTCAAGGAAGGTATATCATCTCCAAACCCTAGATTCCTATGTTTAATAAGATGATTTTGATTATTATGGTGATATTGTAGCTTAATGGTTGTGGTTTAGAGTTTGGGTTGAAGTGGTATTGAAATGGAATGGTAAATCTTGTTGTTTTGATTAAAAGAACTTAAGTATAGTTAAAGTTAAGCTTAGGCATAAGTATAAATGTTGGAATTGAATTGATTGGGGCTGTTATGATGAGATAAGGATGGATGTTGGTTGTGTGTTTGATTTGAGGTTGAATTGTGGTTGGTTTTCAATGGTTTAAAATTGGGAAATCGTGTAAACATAGCCGTCGTAACGTCCGATTTTCTTTAGACTGTTTTTGTGCATAACATTAGGACCCGAGAACCCCCTGCTAGATTATGACCATTGCCATGTCTAGATAGCTCGTGTTACGAGCTTCGTTTTGATATGTAGTTCGTTCGATTCCGATGCACGGTTTAGGAGAAACGACCGTTTCAAGTAACGGTGTTTCGCGAATGAAACATTTCCCCTCGCCTTACTTTGAAACATAGGTTAAAGACCAAAAAGGGTTAATTAATGTATGAAACATTTGTGGTAAGTGTGCTAGGCAGTTGGTAAGACACTCGTGAAGGAATCTCCTTAAAACTCGTAAAGGTTAAATTATTAAAAATGGTGGAGCCGAGGGTACCCGAGTGACTTAAGAGAATCAATAAGCGCAAACACAAGCGTTAGAGTCTAAGTTAGTTAAAGTATAGATTTACAAGTGACTTTGGTTTAAATCCAACTTACTTGTTGTTTATAGGTTACCAGACTCGTCCCGAGCCTTTTATCACCCCAAGTCGCTCAGGCAAGTTTTCTACCCGTTATAACTGTTGTTGTGATGTATTTGTGTATATGCATGATCTTGCGTTAAATGCATATTTGTTATAGCAAATTCTTGTGATATATTGTAGCGTGTTATATGGTACATATACATTCCTGTTTCGTATTCTTGCCATATATATCTGTTGGTTCAGTTGATAATACCTATGCTAGAGAATAGCAGTAATTTGCATGTACCCTTAGTATAGGGACCCAAAGATGAAAACATTTTCTAAAACCGGGAGTCGAGGATCCCGAGTAGATTTTATATATATATATTTATATATATATATATGGTTATAGTTTTCAAAACTATGAATCGAATAAGGTTTATTCGATAACTTTATTTTATTATTGAATATTATTTCGAATATTCATCCGAGGACTTATGACTCCTTTATTTTATTATTGAATATTATTTCGAATATTCATTCGAGGGCTTATGACTCAGTTATATTATTAATGATTATTAATTGAATATTCATTTGAGGATGTATGACTCAGTTATTTTATTTAATGAATATTATTTATAATATTCATTCGAGGTATTATGACTCCGCTTATTATTTAATAATATTCTTTATTTTATTAAAGAATAATGTTTCGATAATCAAACTTATTTTCGATTATTCAAATAAAGATAGTACTTTCATATAAGTATATCTTTGGTTATTTAATACTCATTTCAAGTATAAGTCTTACACTTCTACTTCAATTATTTGTATAAAGATTATTCTTTATGGGAATATTATTTAAATAATAATATTCAGACATTTTCTAAATATATTGGGACTGATTTACTTCATTAAATCAGCATTACTCCAAACACTCTTTAAAGTGTTTTCGAGTCTTCAAAATGATTTTTAAAAGTTAGAGCGGATCCCAAAACTCATTTTTATATTTAAGATCTTCCTTTTAAAAAGGTGATTTAAATACTCACTCAAAACTTGAGGGATCCGGCTCTATGGTGTATTTTATATTTGCAACAAGGTTGCAGTTTTGGTAAATGAATTGATTACTTACCCAACGTTCGGGAAGTAAGTCCATCTATCGAGTCGGCATAAGCAACATGGGCTCATTGGGCGTCCATGATAGTGTAAGTGGCTCAGTGGGAGTCCATCAAATGCATAAGTGGCTGAGTGGCAGTCCAGCATAAGGTCCTATTACGACCAGGGTGATGACCAGTGGGGAATTCGTCCATCTACTAGTAGAAAAGGTTACTTATTGGTATCTTTGCCTGATCAGCAAGATATCAGGTTTATGCCAAAATTCTTTCCTTTCCAAATTTTTTGGATATTGCAATTCTGTTCATACTTTACATGACAGAGGTTTTCAGGAAACGTATGTATATATATATAGGTGTATATATATATAGGTGTATATATATATCGGGACTTAATGAGGTATATCATAACTTCATTTCCTTCAAAATATTTCAAAGATTGAATCTATACAAGTCTTATCTTGTAGTCTCATCAGTGAGATGAACTTTTGAACTAATTATAACTTGAACGGTGGTAGTTCAAGTAGTATTTGGAAAAGATATAAGTATATTGGAGTATCTGGTAATTTCATCTTTTAAACTTATCTAGTAAATGATTATCTTATGCATGACAAAGATTTTCAGAAAAACGTTGAGACAAGGTTAGATATATGAGATCACCTTGCAACGATATTTTTTATACAGTTATAAACTGGAACTTTGTGTATATTATATATGGAAGAGGACTTCCAAGATTTTGAAAAGTATATATGTATATATACTGAATATTTTGCGACTTCATCGCATTAAGATATCAAACTTGGTTCATTTCTTTTGACCAAGACTTTCATGAGTACTATGAGAAGACTCATATACTGTAAATCATTATACATATTATTTTGGTGGGCTTGCTGCTCACCCTTGCTTTCTTCTTTCATCACACAACATCAGATAGATAAGATGAACAGGACCAAGCTCCCAATTCGCAAGCGAATAGGAAACGTACCGCAGCTTTCTGGAAGCGTTGAGGCCGCTGTAGCTGAGGTAGAAATTACCAATAGGCTAAGTTTTCAACTTATAATGTACCAGACTTATGTATATCATGAATTGTAATAATGGCAAAGAAATGTAAATTTATTCAGAAACCTTTTAAGTTGTATTGACATATAATTGTGGAATAAAACGACTTGTGATTATTTTTGGATATTCATCTCTGAGACTATAACTTGTGGTATGTGTATTTATTGTGGGGTCACAGTACAGAGTAGTTGATTGTGTATTAAGATTGGGTGTTGTTAAGGGAAATGGAACTCGTGACAACCCGGATCCTCGACCCCGGATTTGGGGGTGTTACAGAAGTGGTATCAGAGCTAAGCGTTATAAACCTTAGAGATGATGTGACGTTAAGATAATAAGTTCACAAAGATAATAAGAACTCTTGCCAAGTTCATAGTCGAGCTACCTAACGTAGTACTGACAGTTAAAACCCTTATGGGAACCCTTATAAATATTCTTGATAGAAGCGTAGTTCGTTATCGTAAATGGTAGCGGGACTCCGAACCCTGAGGTTGAGGAGTAAAAACGCGATGATGTTTTATTACTAATTGGAGATTGGATTGTGGATCCGATAGAGCGTCCTAACGCAGGACCGGATGATGTTGATATTGAGGATGTAGCGGTTGAGGATGTTGTCCTAGAAGGGATTGTTACTGAGGAGGATCCCGTGAAGGATCCTGACAAGAATGAATAAAGGACCACTGAGGAATTTATGACCATGGTTAGGGAAACTACCAGAGGTAGGATTGGCCGGTCACTACCGGAGGTTCGTTCAAGTTTGTAAAGATAGTAGCCCCTTTAACGCGGCTTACTCGTAAGACTGAGAAGTTCGAATGGACAGAGAAATGCGAGAACAACTTTTAAGAACCGAAGCAAAGGTTGGTGACGTTCCCTATGTTGGCGTTGCCGGATGGAAAATAAGATTTTGTGAAGTGTAGTGACGCTTCGCATAAGGAATTAGGGTGCTTCTTATACATCACAGCAAGGTAATCACGTACGTGTCAAGATAATTAAGGGAATATAAAATTCGATATCCCCACCTATGAGCTTGGGCTCATGGCAATAGTTTTGCCCTAAAGATTGGAGGCACTACCTGTATGGATAGAAGTGCGAGATTTACACAAACCATAGGAGCTCTAGTACATTTTTACGTGGAAAGAGCTCAACATACGCCAGAGGAGGCAGTTAGAGCTAATCAAGAATTATGATTGGGAGATTCTTTATCATTCGGGGAAAGCAAATGTGGTGGCTGATGCCCTTAGTAAAAAGGAGAGACTCAAGATGAAAATGTCTTTGGGAGAGTTTATAAGAGATTTTGGAGATAGAAGTGAAGGTAACCGGAGCCGGTACCGAAAAGCTGTTTGAGATTGCAATACAGACCGAATTATTGGAAAAGAACATATTGTGCCAGAAAAAGTGATGAATGAAGGCAGAGAGCCAACAAATAGATATGAGATTAATACCGAGAAAGATGATAATGGAATAATGAGGTATTCCTATAGAATTTGGGTTCCAAATGTTTAAGAGCTTAAAGATGAGATCCTAGATGAAAGTCATAGTTCAAGGAATAAGATTTAGGGAAAACCCTGAACGTGATAGTCAGGGAGGTCGCCATCAAGATAGAAGGAACCCATAACATAATGAAGTGGAAAATAAGGATTTTAACGTATAAGATAACCCCAAGTATGGGAGAAGGATGAAACATTTCATACTAAGAAAACAGAAAATCGATTAAGGAAAGGAGACCCGAGACGGTACTCCTATACGGCAATTCATGGACCTGTCTAAAAAGGACTTAGACTATTATTCCCAACCACCACCTTGAGGAAACAATGTGGTGTGAAATTCTTTCAGGACCTCTAAGTCGCTAAGCTCTCAGAGTTCCAAGGAACAAGCTAACCCAGTCGAGGCAAGAGCCTGGCTAAAGGAAATATAGGAATCATTTGAGATTCTAAATGATTGACGAACCACAAAAGACTGTTTTTATCACTTACCCTCCTAAGAGAGAGACCACCCGCTGGTGAAAAGCCAAGGAAGGCACGGAGCAAGAGATTATAATAAACTGATTTAAGTTCAGTCAATTGTTTTCGGGAAAGTACTTCCCAAGGTTATGAAGATAGTGTAAAAGCTTTAGAGCCAGAACAAAGGTAGACGAGTATAATGAATTAGGAATCTAAGTTGTAAAAGTTATCAAGATTCGTTCTGAGGACACGAATCCAGAATGACGGGATGTTTGAAATCAATGCTTATGTTGTGTTGGTTCATGAAATAATGATAAGAGAAAGGAAAATAAAAAGAAACTGAAGTGGAAAGGAATATAAAGGCAATAGAGTTTGAGGTATGATAAAGGAGTTGGGTATGAGGAAACCCTAAAGACTCGTAGCAATAGAAATAGAAAAGTATGTCATCGTCAGGATGAGGGTGATTCACCATGAGTTAAAATTGATGGTGGAAGGTATAAGAGATACATATATTTTATCCCCTGTAAGTTGGGAGGATTCGAGGAAACCTTGAGATAGTTCGAAGGATAAATAATAAGACGCGGATAGACTGAGGAGACAAGGAAGTAAGAAATTAGGAAAATTGGATGAAGGAAGTGACCTTCAAGAATATGAAGTGTAAGATCGGTGGCTTGATACCCAGAAAGGGAGACGCCAGATATGAAAGATATCCCAACATTGAGATGACTGTTGAGATAAACAACAAAAGTAAATAAGGAATTATTAAGAAGAAGTTCACGTTGAACATTACCAATATCTTCCAGAACATCCATGTTATCGTTACCAAATTAGGCAAGAAAAGCGGATAACCGTTGTTATCTTTTGGAGGCCATATTGATTGACCTCATTTGGAATACAGATGTTATTGTAAAATTAGGCATATACTATCGAGGTGGGAATGATTGAATAAGACACCCCTATCAGGGATGTATGACTTGATTTATCCATGGAAGGATGCATGTACCCTTTTTAAAGGTGGAATTAAGGATAGAACATCGGTAACTTAAAACGAATCCTAGGGGAATGCATAAAGGTTGGCATTTCATCCTTAATAGGGATAGTATGAGTTTTGACAGTATGAATTGGAAAGGATTAAGGTAATAACAACCTTTAAGGATCAGTGGAGAAATTTTTCAGAAGTATATAGACAATGATTCTGGTATTAATAAATGGTATCTTGATATGCCCTGTATCTAGGGAATACAGGAGGAACGATTCAAGGATAACCTTAGAGGTTTTACAAGGAGAAAGGTAATATTCAAAATTCTCAAGAATAGAAATGTTGATAAAGGGAATATGACGTAATTGTAATGATGCCAAGTGGGGCACGTGTTAAACCACGAGAGAGTATGGATCGAACCAGTAAAGGTCGAAATTGTTCAGGGCAATTAGAGCCTAAGATAAAAGATGTTCTAAGTATGATTGAAAGTCAGTCATGACAGTGATTAACCTCTAAAGACTAAGGCAATAACTTATGGAAAAAGATGGTGATATTTTTTTTTACTCATCAGATTTTAAGGAAAACATCTTCACATAAACTGTGACATTGGCTGTAAGGAAATTTTACTATCAGGAAAGGCCAAAGAGGTGGCCGACACTTTAAAGGTAAGGGGATAATTATAGGCGCTTGTGCCAAAGGAATACAGTGATGATGGTTAAAGCTATGAAGGTTGTATTATGGTTTGGAAGATTGACATTCCTTCTGATGACTGTGCAATACCCAGCCGTAATAGTAGTTGGTAAAGGTTTAATTCGTGTAATCGCCATGAGCGGGCTATCTATCTTAGAAGGTACTATCTTGAGAATGAGCCTGGACCATGTTTCAAAAGGACAAAACGAACCTTTGAGTTAAGTCTTCTATCGAAGGCATATGATTAAGAATGGTATTAACCTGCTATCGTTACTTTGATTGAAACTCTTCTACAATTTTATCTACTTCATGTCATGAAAGTACGTCAGAGTTTGGAGTGTTCTTCATGAATTGTGATTGGTGGTTATGTTAACTCCTTAGGAGAATTAGATACGAGATGTATGGACTCCGTATGGTTAGCTATTAAGACTTCATGGAAAATGAATGACTACAGTAGGTCACTGGTAGACCATAGTAATGCAGCAATGATTCTGCGAGTAATGAGCTGATTACAACCGTGAGAGTTGTATTGGAATGGGTGTTGAGATTGAGTACCACTAATCGGGTCGTGGTAGTGTATAAGTTATCATTGATAGACTAATTAAGTAGAGTATCTACCTATTGAATATTATTCTTTCTTATCAATAGAGAGTCGTATTACTATACGAGGAAGGTTGCGGTGCAAGCATAGAATTCTATTAACGATGATGTATAAAATGAGATTCCAGATTCGATTTTTCGATATCGAGGGAGTTTCATAGGTGATTGAGTATAAGCTCGAGGAAGAGCAAGGGTCCGTAGAATGATGGGTGGAATAATAAATATTTAGGCATGTAAAATACGATGCTATAATACTTGATGTTAATATAAATATATATATGTTTTGTTCTCCTATGACAAACCTCTATAATTCAGAGGTAGGTTCCAAGCCAGATATTTTATGGCAATATTTTTTCATATATACAATTCTCTTTAGTTCATTCTTTTCTCTTCTTTTCATTTCATATAACTGAGAAGAACAACCCTTCCAGAAGGGGAGGTATTGCCGAATGACTATCTATCTGTGTGATAGAAGCCGAGTAGGATACCAGCTATTGTTTAATTGCTTGTCAAGTACTAAAGGCTGGCCACCTTCTGTACTAACTATGCAATGTAACAAGTGTTCATGATCATAGTGATCTCTCAATAAATTCCTTTACTTCTATATGATTGATCAAATTTTGGAAAATAGAAACAACTGAAAAAAAGGGAGTAATAAAGTGGTGGTAGTATGCGGAATGGAAACACATTCGTGATACTAAGGTTGACGTGGTTATTAAAAGGTTATAGAACGCTAACGAGCAGAATCATAACCAGTATAATATTAGAAACGGAAGGTAGTAGCGACTACGAACTGGAAAAGAATGGGTAGTGAGAAGCAAAAGCTATAATGCTAGAAGCTATAATGAGAGTCTGTGCAATAGACTTGAAAGAAATTGGAATGATCACATAACGCGGATTGAGTTTTCTCACGACAATAGATCATATGTCAGTATTAAGATATCGCCATATGAGACTTTTGAGGGAAGACAATGTCGATCTCCCTTATGTTAGGATGAAGTTGTAGAGCGCAAGATGCTCGGACCCGCAGTAGTCCAAAGGACCAAGGATATAATAAATCTAATCAGAGGACGGCTGGTAGTAACCCAAGATGGACATAAGAAGTATGTTGATTTGACACGAAAGGACAAAGAATAGGAAGTAGGGGACCTAGTATTGTTAAAGGTATCCCCTTGGAAAGGATTGATGAGATTCGGAAAGAAAGGAAAGCTAAGTCCATAATTTGTCGGACCCTTGGATATATTAAGAAGTATTGGGAAGTTAGCATATGAGCTAGCCTTATCCCAGAACATGTAACAAGTCATAACGTGTTTCACGTATCAATGTTAAGGAAGTGTAATTCGGATGCCAGACAAATAGGGGCATATGAGCACATAAACATGCAACCCGACGTAACCTATATGGAGTAACCAGGAAGGGTTATAGATTGAAAAAGGAACAAGTGCTTAGGAGAAGGATTATCAAACTATTCAGAGTTTGATGGAAGAACCACAATGTGGGAAAATTTACTTGAGAATTAGAAAGTGTAATGCTAAGAGAGTATCCCTATTCATTTTCTATCTGATTCCGGGACAGAATCCTTTTAAGGAGGGGAGACTGTAATAACCCCAATTTTTGGAAATTTTTGAAACCCTTATGAATAGTGTTTTTGCTGAATGAGAAAACTTTTCATGCCACACTATGTAGGGGTTCTGATATGGATATTCTGAGATTTTATTAGTACTTTATATGGGATATAAGTGTATGTAAAGATCGTCAGAATCCAAATTCAAACACTTTGATTTTTCCCGGAAATCCACTAGATACGGAAAGAATTGAATATAAGGTAACAGGATACGAAGGATTTAAATTAAAGGATTATAAGAGAGGATCATAAAAAGGAATATAATGTATTGAGAAAGGTTATGGGAACCTAAGTAATAAGATCCCGGGTATGATCCTTCAAACGATAAACGAAAACGAAAGTTAAGCGAACCGTATAGCAGATCAACGGTCATTAGGCAAACAATTAGGAAGTTAATCAAAAGGATTAGAGAGAGTGATGTCACCCAACCAATGAGAAGAGGACAAGGAGGGAAAGATGACATCACAACATGACATAGGCATGACATGTGAAGGAAGGAGATGTGGTGGATTTTTAACCACACAAAATCAAGGGCAAATAGGTAATTAACTAAAACAAACACAAAACCAATCAACCAAGGCAAGCAAATCATTTTCATCAAAACACAAAAAATCATTTTTCTCATTCAAGCAAAGCTTGCTCTCGGCTTTTACTATTGCAAAGGGAGGAGAAATTCCAAACTCAAGATCCAAGCTTCCTAAATTGGTGAGTTAATTCCCTAATCATCCTTATGCATAGTTAGGGCTATATCATGAGTTTAAGCCATCAATTCTTTCTCAATATTCTTCATTAAATCAATGAAGAAGACAATGAATAGTGTTTTCAAGATTTTTGACTTGAATTTTTCTTGTTTTCCTTTAAGATCCAAGCATCCCTAAGACTTCTCAAAGCTTCTTAAGGCTTCCTAGCTCCTCCCACCACTTCAAGGAAGGTATATCATCTCCAAACCCTAGATTCCTATGTTTAATAAGATGATTTTGATTATTATGGTGATATTGTAGCTTAATGGTTGTGGTTTAGAGTTTGGGTTGAAGTGGTATTGAAATGGAATGGTAAATCTTGTTGTTTTGATTGAAAGAACTTAAGTATAGTTAAAGTTAAGCTTAGGCATAAGTATAAATGTTGGAATTGAATTGATTGGGGCTGTTATGATGAGATAAGGATGGATGTTGGTTGTGTGTTTGATTTGAGGTTGAATTGTGGTTGGTTTTCAATGGTTTAAAATCGGGAAATCGCGTAAACATAGCCGTCGTCACGTCCGATTTTTTTTAGACTGTTTTTGTGCATAACATTAGGACCGGAGAACCCCCTGCTAGATTATGACCATTTCCATTTCTAGATAGCTCGTGTTACGAGCTTCGTTTTGATATGTAGTTCGTTCGATTCCGATGCACGGTTTAGGAGAAACGACCGTTTCAAGTAACGGCGTTTCGCGAACGAAATATTTCCCCTCGCCTTACTTTGAAACATAGGTTAAAGACCAAAAAGGGTTAATTAATGTATGAAACATTTGTGGTAAGTGTGTTAGGCAGTTGGTAAGACACTCGCGAAGGAATCGCCTTAAAACTCGTAAAGGTTAAATTATTAAAAATGGTGGAGCCGAGAGTACCCGAGTGACTTAAGAGAATCAATAAGCGCAAAACAAGCGTTAGAGTCTAAGTTAGTTAAAGTATAGATTTACAAGTGACTTTGGTTTAAATCCAACTTACTTGTTGTTTATAGGTTACCAGACTCGTCCCGAGCCTTTTATCACCCCAAGTCGCTCAGGCAAGTTTTCTACCCGTTATAACTGTTGTTGTGATGTATTTGTGTATATGCATGATCTTGCGTTAAATGCATATTTGTTATAGCAAATTCTTGCGATATATTGTAGCGTGTTATATGGTACATATGCATGCCTGTTTCGTATTCTTGCCATATATGTCTGTTGGTTCAGTTGATAATACCTATGCTAGAGAATAGTAATTTGCATGTACCCTTAGTATAGGGACCCAAAGGTGAAAACATTTTCTAAAACCGGGAGTCGAGGATCCCGAGTAGATTTTATATATATATATTTATATATATATATGGTTATAGTTTTCAAAACTATTAATCGAATAAGGTTTATTCGATAACTTTATTTTATTATTGAATATTATTTCGAATATTCATCCGAGGACTTATGACTCCTTTATTTTATTATTGAATATTATTTCGAATATTCATTCGAGGGCTTATGACTCAGTTATATTATTAATGATTATTAATTGAATATTCATTTGAGGATGTATGACTCAGTTATTTTATTTAATGAATATTATTTATAATATTCATTCGAGGTATTATGACTCCGCTTATTATTTAATAATATTCTTTATTTTATTAAAGAATAATGTTTCGATAATCAAACTTATTTTCGATTATTCAAATAGAGATAGTACTTTCATATAAGTATATCTTTGGTTATTTAATACTCATTTCAAGTATAAGTCTTACAACTTCTACTTCAATTATTTGTATAAAGATTATTCTTTTTGGAAATATTATTTAAATAATAATATTCAGACATTTTCTAAATATATTGGGACTGATTTACTTCATTAAATCAGCATTACTCCAAACATTCTTTAAAGTGTTTTCGAGTCTTCAAAATGATTTTTAAAAGTTAGAGCGGATCCCAAAACTCATTTTTATATTTAAGATCTTCCTTTTAAAAAGGGGATTTAAATACTCGCTCAAAACCTGAGGGATCCGGCTCTATGGTGTATTTTATATTCGCAACAAGGTTGCAGTTTTGGTAAATGAATTGATTACTTACCCAACGTTCGGGAAGTAAGTCCATCTATCGAGTCGGCATAAGCAATATGGGCTCAGTGGGCGTCCATGATAGTGTAAGTGGCTCAGTGGGAGTCCATCAAATGCATAAGTGGCTGAGTGGCAGTCCAGCATAAGGTCCTATTGCGACCAGGGTGATGACCAGTGGGGAATTCGTCCATCTACTAGTAGAAAAGGTTACTTATTGGTATCTTTGCCTGATCAGCAAGATATCAGGTTTATGCCAAAATTCTTTCCTTTCCAAATTTATTGGATATTGCAATTCTGTTCATACTTTACATGACAGAGGTTTTCAGGAAACGTATGTATATATATAATGGTGTATATATATATCGGGACTTAATGAGGTATATCATAACTTCATTTCCTTCAAAATATTTCAAAGATTGAATCTATACAAGTCTTATCTTGTAGTCTCATCAGTGAGATGAACTTTTGAACTAATTATAACTTGAATGGTGGTAGTTCAAGTAGTATTTGGAAAAGATATAAGTATATTGGAGTATCTGGGAACTTCATCTTTTAAACTTATATCTAGTAAATGATTATCTTATGCATGACAAAGATTTTCAGAAAAACGTTGAGACAAGGTTAGATATATGAGATCACCTTGCAACGATATTTTTTATACAGTTATAAACTGGAACTTTGTGTATATTATACATGGAAGAGGACTTCCAAGATTTTGAAAAGTATATATGTATATATATACTGAATATTTTGCGACTTCATCGCATTAAGATATCAAACTTGGTTCATTTCTTTTGACCAAGACTTTCATGAGTACTATGAGAAGGCTCATATACTGTAAATCATTATACATATTATTTTGGTGGGCTTGCTGCTCACCCTTGCTTTCTTCTTTCATCACACAACATCAGATAGATAAGATGAACAGGACCAAGCTCCCAATTCGCAAGCGGATAGGAAACGTACCGCAGCTTTCTGGAAGCGTTGAGGCCGCTGTAGCTGAGGTAGAAATTACCAATAGGCTAAGTTTTCAACTAATAATGTACCAGACTTATGTATATCCTGAATTGTAATAATGGCAAAGAAATGTAAATTTATTTAGAAACCTTTTAAGGTGTATTGACATATAATTGTGGAATAAAATGACTTGTGATTATTTTTGGATATTCATCTCTGAGACTATAACTTGTGGTGTGTGTGTTTATTGTAGGGTCACAGTACAGAGTAGTTGATTGTGTATTAAGATTGGGTGTTGTTAAGGGAAATGGAACTCGTGACAACCCGGATCCCCGACCCCGGATTTGGGGGTGTTACAATGGACCCCAATAAAGGTAAAAAGCTTTGCTCAACTCTTTACGATTTCGCCTAGATCCCTGAATGATATATATGTGAGGGGCGAGAACATTCGCCGAAAAATGGAAAGTATTAGGGGGTATAAGGACACCCGAAGGGATGACCGATCGAAGCGAGCTAACAAATATGAAGGCTCAAGATCAGGCTCAGACCGAAGGGATAGTAGGAAAGAAGGAAGAAAAGAGATGGATCGTGGGGCCGAATGATGACGAGATAGAGATTCGGCAGTATTCACCCCTTTGAATGTGCCAATCTCAAAGATTCTCTATGAAATCAAGGGCAAGTCTGGGTTCGTGCGGCCGGAAAAAATGAAGGTCCCAAACCATAAGAAGAACCCCGACAAATACTACGACTACCACAGGGATAAGGGCACAATACTGACGAGTGCTATCACCTCAAAAGTCTAATTGAGCGTATGATCAAAGACGGCGAAGGAAAACCAGGAGGACGAGATAGAAGCTGAAGAGCCAGAATGAAGGGATAGGATCAGGGGTGAAGTAAAAACTATATATGGCGGCAACATCCTAGATAAGGATAGCAAGACAACCAAGAAAAAGTACGCCCGACAGGTCTACAATCTTTATCAGCTTGGTCATGCGAAGCCCCACATGACCATGACCTTCAGCACTGAGGACTACGAGGATGTCATTCGCCCACATGAAGACCCCCTAATTATTAACCCTATCATTGGGCAGAATAAAATATGGAAGGTGATGATGGATACCGGAAGTTCGGCCAACATACTATTCCATAAAACCTACTGCAAGATGAATTTGGCTGGAGAACAGTTGGAGCCCTGCAATGAGGCTCCTCTTTACCCCATCAGAGGGCAACCCATACAGTTTGAGGGAACCATCACGCTTCCTGTCCTCCTGGGCAAGTTGCCATATACTGTTGAAAAGCCGGTGAAATTCTATGTGGTACGGATTGAGAGCTCATACAATGCCATATTCAGAAGACCCTTCTTGTCGACGTTTGAAGCAATAGAATCTATACCCCATCTTAAACTCAAGTTTCCAACTGAGAAAGGGGTAGGAGAAATAAGGGGCGATCAAAAAACCGCTAGAATCATAATGCTTGAGGACCTAGAAAATGATCAAAAATTTGAAGGGCCGGACGAAACCGGGAAAAGAAAGAGGGCCGAAGCCGAGCCCAGTGGAAGCCGTGAAATACTGAACATTGAGTTGGAAAAGTTTGGAGCGGATCTCTCAAGCCCGATTGCCAAACCCGCGGCGGAAACCGAAGAGGTAGAGCTGTATGCAGGCCATTTGGGAAAAATGGTTCGGATAGGGGAAAACATGGGGGCAAATCTGAAGGAAAAAGGTAATAGCTGTCATTCGGCAATACCATGATGTGTTCACCTGGGGGCCGGAAGACATGCCCAGTTTGGTTCCCAAAACGGCTAAGCACTGCTTGAATGTACAGCCTGAGGCCAAACCGGTGAAACAGAAGAAGAGGACATTCACAGTCGAATGACAGAAGGTTATAGAAGCCGAAGTTGAAAAACTGTTGGAAGCCAACTTCATTGAGGAAATTGAATACGCCGACTGGTTAGCAAATATGGTGGTTTTCAAGAAATCAAATGAGAAGTGGAGGATGTGCGTGGATTATATGGACCTCAATAAAGCATGTCCGAAGGACCACTACCCCTTGCTTAGCATTGACTAGCTAAGAGACGCAATGGCAGGATACCAGGTACTTAGTTTTTTGGATGCTTTTTATGGCTATCATCAAATTGCTATGAATGATAAGGATGTGCCCAAGACAGCATTCATACCTCCGAAGGAGACTTACGCTTATATTAAAATGCCCTTCGGACTAAAGAACCCTAGAGCCACATTCCAGCGAATGGTAAACAAGGTCTTTAAAGAGCAGATCGGTCGGAACATGGAAGCATATGTGGATGACATGATTGTAAAATCACTGTTCCAAGATCATGCTGAAGACTTGGAAGAGTGCTTTGTGATGCTCCGGAGAAATAACATGAGGATCAGTTTGAACAAATATACCTTCGGAGTCTCCAGTGGCAAGTTCTTGGGCTACATGCTCAGCGCTCGGGGGATAGAAGTGAACCCTGAAAAGATCAAAGCAGTCATTAATATGGAAGCCCGTATATGCATCAGAGATATCTAGAAGCCGACGGGCCGACTCGCTGCCCTTCGGCGTTTCATCTCCAGATCAGCCGAAAAGGCACTCCCTTTCTTCGCCGTGCTTAAGGGGTCAATGAATTTTGAGTGGGGGCCCGAGTGCCAAAAGGCATTCAAAGAAGCAAAAGAATACCTTACTAAGGAACCACTCCTAATGAGGCCTAATCTGAAGGAAACTTTCCAGCTTTACCTGGCCGTGTTTGATAGAACCTTAGGGGTGGTGCTTGTGAAAAACTATGAAGGCAATCAATACCCTGTGTTTTACGTGTCCCATGTCCTCAAGGATGCAGAGACGAGGTATCCCAATGCCAAAAAATTTGCATATGGGTTGGTTATGGCCTCCCAAAAATTATGATATTACTTCCAAAGCTGCACGATTCAAGTTGTCACCAGTCAACCTTTGAAGAAGATTTTTACAAGGCCCGAAGCCTCGAGAAGAGTAGTGGCCTGGTCCATCGAACTTGGAGAGTTTGATCTTGAGTATGTCCCCAGAACGGCGATTAAGGCCCAAGCTCTGGCTGACTTTGTGGTCGAGTGCACATTCTCGGGGCCGCAGGATCTCACGCCCGATGAACAACTCATTCGAACCCCTGGAAAATGGAAACTCTTTGTAGATGGGTCGGTAGCTGGGAAAAAGTGTGGGGTCGGCTTAATACTTTCCAGCCCTGAAGGGTTCGAGATATGCCAGGCTAGAAGATTTGACTTTCCTTTAACGAACAATGAAGCAGAGTACGAAGCACTCCTCGCAGGGATGGAGTTGGCCCGAAGCCTTGAGGCGAAGCACCTGACGGCCTTTAGCGACTCTATGCTGGTTTTAAAGCACTTCTCTAGAGAATATGAGCAAAGAAACCCCCAGACGAAGGCTTACGACACCAAGGTAAAAGATGCTTATCTGTCATTTGAAACTTTTGAGCTAAGTCAAATTGGCAGAGAGAATAATGGGCGGGAAGACGCCCGTTCCAGGCTAGCTTCGGCTGAGACACAGAGCCTAACTGGTTCTATCTACCTCACCGAAGCCAAGACGCCTTCGATCGAGAAGAAAGAATGTCTGGAAATTCACCAGGGGAGCGATTGGATGACTCCCCTAAGGAACTTTCTAGAGAAAGGTATTCTACTTCCGTACCGAAAGGAGGCGCTAAAGATAAAGTACAGAGCATCGAGCTACACTATCATTAAGGGTAGAATGTATCGACGATCAGTCAGTCATCCCCTCCTTAGATTCCTAAACACCGAAGAACAATATCAGGCTCTTAAGGTAGTGCATGAAGGAATTTATGGTGAGCATCTGGCTGGTCGGTCCCTCACCTTCAAAATCCTTCGCCAGGGATTCTTCTGGCCAACCTTGAAGGCCGATGCCCGCGAGTACGCCAAAAAATGTGTACAGTGCCAGTTGTTCGCCAGTGTTCCAAGGCAACCCCCAGAAGAAATGACTTCCATTTTAAGTCCCATTCAGTTCACCGTGTGGGCCGTGGACGTAGTTGGCATTCTCCCAACTAGCATGAAGCAAGCAAGATACTGCATAATTGCCATCGACTACATGACCAAGTGGGTCAAAGCCCGACCATTATCGGCGTTAACCGAAGAAGCATCAAAGAAGTTATTCCTAGAGCAGATTATCCTTCGATTCGGGATTCTAAAAATTTGCATCTCTGATAATGGGACTCAGTTTACTGGAAACAAGTTTCGCAAGTTCCTGCACCACTTCGGAATCAAACAAAGATTTAGCTCAGTCGCCCATCCGCAAGGGAATGGGACAATCGAAGTGGCAAACAAAGTAATCTTTCGAGGTATCAAGAAGAGGCTGGGTGAGGCTAAAGGAAGATGGTCTAAAGAACTCCCTTGGATCTTGTTGGCCTACCGAACGACCCCTAGGACTTCAATTAGGGAAACTCCCTTCAGAATGGCCTATGGGACCGAAGCCCTAGTTCCAGTCGAAGTGGGATTGGAATCATACCGAACTGAGGTCTACAATATGGAAACTAACAGCTTTGGACTAAGGGCGAACGTGGACTTATTGGAGGAAGAAAGAGAAGTTTCCCACCAAAGTAACATGAAGTACTAGCTACATGCAACCCATCATTATGACTCCAATATTCAGAAGAGGTCGTTCGGAGTAGGGGACCTAGTCCTAAGGAAGCTGGCTGCTTCTATGCCCACCAAACAAAGAAAGCTTCAGCCAAACTGGGAAGGGCCTTATAAGGTTATTGAGGTCATTCTCCTAGGAACATACAAGCTTGAAACATTAACAGGCGAAGTAATTAAAAACAGCTGGCACGCCAGTCGCCTTCGAAAGTTTTATCAGTAAGAAATTTCCTTTTAAAGTTAATTTTTACTTTGAGTTCTATATATGAAAAGTGTAAGAAGTTTAATTATAAATGAAACTGCACTTTGTCAAATTTCTTTATTAAATACCAAATGCTTGGCCGATGAAATATTATCTAGGGGCGATCCAAAAGAAGATAAACCTTTCAAGCCACCATATTTGTTCTATTTTTGAACGAAGAATGAATGGATAAGAATCTAGGGGCAATCCCGCTAAAATCAAACATTCTTCGCTCCCCCACTATTATTTAACTTGCAATAGATCCACGGTCAGGACGAAGGAAGAGTTTTTAGGGGTGTACCTGAGATAAGACCTTCTCCTTCGTCCTTCCCTTATTGTTTAAAAATAATAAAGAAGGGCGATGAAGCCCTGGTCTGGGGGCAATCCCAAAGAAGACTAGACCTTCCTTCGCCCACCGAAAGCTTTTAAAAGTCTTAACAGCCCGAAGCCGCTTTTAGCCTTTAACACTCGAGGCCGTAAGAGATAGTAAGGTATTAAAATTACTAAGGCAAATGAATAAAGCCGAAGATGCGATTAAGATTCATTTTATTGCAATTGTTAAGGCAAACGATAAAGCCGAAGATAAAATTCATTTTATTAATAACCCTTCACCTTCCTTTTTTGTAATAGCCCCAATTTTTGGAATTTTTGAAACCCTTATGAATAGTGTTTTGCTGAATAAGAAAACTTTTCATGCCACACTATGTAGGGGTTCTTTTATTGATCTTCTGGGATATTATTAGTACTCTATGTGGTATATAAGTGTATGTAAAGATCGTCAGAATCCAATTCCGAACACTTTGATTTTTCCCGAAAATCCACTAGATACGGAAAGAATTGAGTATAAGGTAACAGGATAAAAAAGATTTAAATTAAAGGATTATAAGAGAGGATCATAAAAGGATTATAATGTATTGAGAAAGGTTAAGGAAACCCAAGTAATAAGATCCCGGGTATGATCCCTCAAACGAGAAACGAGAACGAAAGTTAAGCGAACCGTATAACAGATCAGCGGTCATTAGGCAAACAATTAGGAAGTTAATCAAGGAGGTTAGGGATGATGAGGTCATCCAACAAATAAGAAGAGGGCAAGTAAGGGATGATGACATTACAAGGTGACATAAGTGTGGCGCCCTCCAAACCCGGGTCAGAAGTTTGGGGTCCACACACACACCTTAATTATAACCTGTTTATAACAATAATAAAGATAATAATAATATATGCAGTGACCCAACTTACCAACCACCACGGACCGCAACAGGTTAAAGTATGCACACAAGCCAAACACACTAATATATTACAAACCGTTCAAATCCCAACTATTTCAAACTCAAACTGAGTATTAAACATTATTACAAACTTTTACAAACTTAAATTATTCCAAAAGAAGTCTACTAGCTCCACTTTCTCAACCTGAACCCCTAGCTCCCGCGCTGGACTGGGGATCCTCTTTACCAATTGGTTCCTTTTTAACTGGAAAGAATATAAACAACATCGCACAAATGAGCTAACTAGCTCAGCAAGTCACAATGACAAAACTGAGAATAATGATCATCAGATGAATATGGTTATGATATCAAGTGAACAATGGATTATGATTTAGAATTGGATATTATACTTTTAATTTAAAAACCAAGGTTAGGTTGCTGATCAGTCACGCACTAACCCCGAGCAAGGCACACAACATTGCTCTAACTGCTGGATCCAAGGCACACATTGGCCTAACGTGACCATTATATGGTCTGACCACGAATCTGGTCCACAATTTTATAAAAACAATCCAATTCTAACATAATAACAGAATATGCAATAATAAACAATAACCGAAATCATTAACAACAATAAATGTTTAACAATGAAAGGGTTTCAATCCTTGTAAGGATCAATAAGGCAATTTAAAAGCCTGGATGCTAGGTAATGAAAGAATTGGATAACGAAGGATTCAACATTTCAGGGTTTCAAAGATTTGGGCTTTCAAAGCATAGGATACAATGATTGAATGTACAAGTAATTCAGTTCAGTGTTTGGGATTTTGTTTGCATGTATTTGTGGAGTAGTATTGTATACTTGAGGTTCGTGTTTGGGTATACAACAATCAATGGTCTAGAAAGAATAGGGTTTATGGCTCAAGAACAATAACTGGAATCAAAGTTTAGGTTTCAGTGCTTCAAAGTACTTTCAATATCAATCTGACTATCAAATACTACAATATCTCGAGAAAGTTCAGAACACTTGCCTGATATTAGCTTACTACATTGCACTCGTTTCCAATCACAAGCGTCTTACTCTTCAACTATCTGTTTCCCTTTCCTACGTCTTGCCTCTTCTGCTCACATATCATAAGCATCTATCAATAATTTACTCATGGAATTCTATTCAACACATACTTCTATCTACCCTTCGTTTTACCCAAATCCGATTAACGGATTGAAAGTTATGCAATAATCAAGTAAACACTGAATATATAGACCGATAGTCAATTAACAAGTCACATATAGCACATAATACATCACGTAATCAATGATATATTATTTATAAAGAAGTCTCGGGTCATAAATAGGCTTTCTGGTATTTAAATTAATTTTTAAAACATTTTTCGAAATTAAAACGGGTCGTTGGATCAATTTTGGGTTAATAAACAGGGTTCGGTTGGCCAATTCTGGCTTCGAAATAATTTTAGAATAATTATCGAGCCTTGGAAATAATTTAGAATAATATTTTAAAGCTCGAAACTATTTTTCAGAATTTTTAAATCATTTTTAAATAATTAAATCTAATTAAATAATTAATTAAAATCAATTAATATTCAATTAAATCAATTAATCAATTAATTTTCGAATTAATTGACCAATTAATCAATTATAAATTAACTGAAATTAATTAACTAATTAATTTAGATTTATTTATGAATTAAAAATAATTTTTAGAATTAAAATAATAATTTTTAGAATTTTCAGAAATTAAAAACGAATTTTTATAATAAAAATAAATAGGAAATATGATTTTTAAACATTTTATAAACAGGAATCCTAAATTTGCAAAGTCTGGAAACTTCAGGGACCTAACTGTATCGTCCCCAAAAGTCCAGGGACCAAACTACAATTTTTACATCCCGTCGCCGGAATACAGTCGGGTTCGCCGGAGAACACGATTCCGACCTCCTCACCTTACCACAAGCTCCAGATCACATCTACAAATTACCAGGAATACAATCATGCAATCAAAACAACCTAACAATCCCTGAGTTGGCCGGAATTTGGCCGTGAAGTTTTCCAGTTTCTGGCGAACATCGGAAAACTTCAAAACACAACTCCCTTCTCTACAGACCTCGTTGGTTCATGAAACTTATACGACTAGATTGCAAATTTCACAGAGAACACAACCCACTATAACACAACATCAATCTATCAGAGAATAAGAAACCCCCAAATTTCAATTAACAACATTCATACGGGTTATAAACCCTAATTTTGAAATTCGAAAATTAAACCCACTTTTGAGCATGTTATTGAACTCCAAATCAGACATATGACATATGAAAATCATCAGGAAAACAAGCTCTACAACATGCAATCATCAAATCATACAAACAATCATCCGAACAAAAATTCATATTTTTAATAAAATACATTCGAAAATAAATAATTTTTTAGAAAAATAACCTTGATTTCTGCAGTGAAACAAAGCTCAGAATCCGATAGAACACTTCAAATCCTTCGTTTTGGTTACTCAAGCTTTGAAAACAGAGATCGGTAACGCCTTCGTTTTGCTGTTTGATTCTTAGAACAGTTTATGTAATTAGGGCTTTTCTCTGAAAATTATATAATTATCTGTCTGCAAATGATTTTGATACGACATAAAATACGGTAAAAGGCTATTTATATTTACGAAAAATTAGTATCCCGTTGGATCATTCCGGATATAAAATGGTACGTTTATTTGTAAAAACTGATCCAAACGGTATCGGTTTTCGGGATAATTATCCAAATCGGTACAATTTGTACTGCGGTCTTGGTCTCAGCGCCTGGTTACACGTATTACGAAGTGATAATTGGGATAGTTTAATAAAAAGCTCGCGTTTATCGAAAATACGGGTTTTTTTGATTTACCGAAACGAATATTGTATCGAAAATGTTGTGCCGGGACCCGTGCAGGACAAACCGTACGCCGGATCGAAAAAGTCGAAACATGGACTATGCTCGGAATATTATAATTAGTTTAGGAAGGAGTTCTCGAAAGAGTTTCGGGTTTCAAAAACGTAATAACGGGTGACGTCGGTTGGTTCCCGTTTTTATAAAATAGATTTTAATTACCCGGAAAAAGATTTTAGAAATTTCATATGATTCTTATAAATCCATAAACTAACATAAAAATAATTAGGAAGATATGACAATTATCTATATTTTATTTTGGACATATAAAAGTTAAAATACTCAATTAATATTATTTTTGAATATTCAAGTACAGATAACACTTAACAATTAGCTCACAGAATAGATACTGAACACACATAACAATTATATAATAGCAAAAATAATTACACGATATATCCCGGATATTACATCCTTCCCCCCTTAAAAGGATTCTGTCCTCAGAATCTCTAAGAAAACAAATGAGGGTACTTTTCTCTCATATCACTTTCTAACTCCCAGGTTGACTCTTCAACCTTTGGGTTTCTCCACAATACTCTTACTAACTTTACCACTTTATTTCTCAATACTTTCTCTCTTTCCTCTAGAATCTCTATCGGACTCTCTACATATGATAAATCTGCTTGAAGTTCTATTGGCTCATATTCTATTACATGCCTGGAATCTGGATTATATTTCTTAAGCATTGATATATGAAAAACATTGTGAATGTGCTCCATGTGCGGAGGTAACACCAACTCGTAAGCTACCTTGCCAATACGCTTTAGGATTTTAAAAGGTCCGACATATCTTGGGTTTAGCTTCCCTTTCTTCCCAAACCTCGTTAGTCCTTTCCACGGTGATACTTTCAATAATACCAAGCTTCCTTCTTCAAATTCCATGTCTTTTCTTGACTGGTCTGCATATTTCCTTTGACGATCTTGTGCGGCTATTAATCTTTTCTGGATAATTTCAACAACTTCCTTTGTCTGCTGCACCAATTCAGGTCCGAGTATTTTGCGTTCTCCTACTTCATCCCAATATATTGGAGATCTACACTTGCGTCCATAAAGTGCTTCATAAGGTGGCATCCCAATGCTGGCGTGATAACTGTTGTTATAAGCAAACTCTACCAGGGGTAAATGCTCGTCCCAACTTCCTTTAAAATCAATAACACAAACACGTAGCATGTCCTCGATTGTCTAGATCGTTCTTTCACTTTGGCCATCCGTTTGGGGGTGATAGGCCGTACTCATATTTAATCTTATTCCCAAACATTCTTGAAAACTCTTCCAAAATCTTGAATTAAATCTTGGATCTCGATCAGATACAATAGACACTGGAACTCCATGACGAACTACGATCTCTTTCAAGTACATATGAACTAACTTGTCGAGCGAAAATCTTTCATTTATACGCAGAAAATGAGCTGACTTGGTAAGTCTATCTACTATAACCCAAATGGCATCATGATTAGTCCTTGTCCTTGGTAATCCAACTATGAAATCCATGGTAATATGTTCCCACTTCCATTCTGGAATCTCCAATGGCTGTAGCAATCCACTTGGTCTCTGATGCTCTGCTTTAACTCTCTGACAGGTATAGCATTTGTTAATCCATTCCGCAATTTCCCTCTTCATATCTGGCCACCAATAATTCTTCTTTAAATCTCTGTACATTTTGGTACTCCCTGGATGGATGGAATATCTTGAACTATGTGCCTCTTGTAAAATTTCATTTTTCAGCTTCGTTACTGGTGGAATTCAAATTCATGAAGAAAATCTAAGAATACCTTGATCATCTTGTTGCGTGCATAATTCCTCACCTACCAAACTATTTATATCTTGATCCATTACCTCTTTCTGGCATTTCTTTATTTTCTCCAATAACTCCGGTTGGAAAATCATACCGTACACTTTTGCTTCCTCAGGCTTGCAAATTCTAATCTCCAATTCCAATTTTTGAAATTCTTTATATATTTCTTCAGGTACGGATAACACATTTAACCTTTCCTTCCGACTTAACGCATCTGCTACAACATTCGCCTTACCGGGATGATAATTAATCGAGCAATCATAATCCTTGATCAATTCTAACCATCTCATTTGTCTCATATTAAGTTCCTTCTGGATATATATATTTCAAACTTTTGTGATCCGTGAAAATCTCACATTTTTCTCCATACAAATAATGTCTCCAAATCTTCAAAGCAAAAACTATAGTTGCTAACTCCAAATCATGAGTAGGGTACTTCTGTTCGTGTGGTTTCAATTGCCTTGACGCATACACAATCACCTTGTCGTGCTGCATAAGAACACATCCTAATCCTTTGTAAGAAGCATCGCTATAAATTACGAAATTCCCTTGATTGTCTGGAAGTGACAAAACAGGTGCTGTGATTAATCTCCGCTTCAATTCCTGAAAACTTCCTTCGCACTTGTCATTCCATATAAACTTTTCATTCTTTCGTGTAAGCTTTGTCAATGGTGTTGCAATTCTTGAGAAATTCTGAACGAATCGTCGATAATATCCTGCCAATCCCAAGAAACTTCTTACCTCAGTGGGTGTTCTCGGTCTTTCCCAATTCGTAATTGCCTCGATCTTTGCCGGGTCCACTTTGATCCCTTCATTACTGACAATGTGTCCTAAGAACTGAACTTCCTGTAGCCAAAACTCACACTTCGATAATTTAGCATATAACTTCTTTTTCCTTAAAATCTCCAAAGTTGTCCTTAAATATTCCGCATGATCCTCCTCCGTCTTTGAATAGATCAAAATATCGTCTATAAATACTATAACAAACTTGTCCAAATATTCCTTGAAAATTTTGTTCATCAGGTCCATAAACGTTGCTGGGGCGTTGGTCAATCCAAAAGACATCACTAAAAACTCGTAATGTCCATACCTTGTTCTGAAAGCTGTCTTTGGTATATCTTCTGGTTTGATTTTCAGTTGATGATATCCCGATCTTAAATTGATTTTGGAGAAATACTTGGCTCCCTTCAATTGGTCAAACAAATCATCAATTCTGGGTAACGGATACTTATTCTTAATCGTCAATTTGTTGAGCTCCCTATAGTCGATGCACAGTCTCATGCTTCCATCCTTCTTCTTGACAAATAATACCGCTGCACCCCACGGGGATACGCTGGGTCTAATTACTCCTTTCTCTAACAGCTCTTGCAATTGTTTTGCTAATTCTTCCATCTCAACGGGCGCCATTCTATACGAGGCCTTGGATACTGGTTCGGTTCCAGGTGCTAAGTCGATTGCAAATTCAATTTCTCTATCTGGAGGAAGTCTTGGTAACTCGTCGGGAAATACGTCTGGAAATTCCATCACAACTGGAATATCTTCAAGTTTTGCTGGCTCCTGACTTCTGTCGATCACATATGCCATGAAATGCTCACATCCTTGTCGTAGTAACTTATTGGCTTGAATCATCGTTAAGAACTTCTTTACTTGTTTCTGACCTTTGAACGTTACTATTCTTTCGTCTGGTGTTTTCACCATTACTTTCTTATTTCGACAATCTATCTGGGCATCATGCTTAGATAACCAATCCATCCCTAATATAACGTCAAATTCTCCTAACTTAAACGGTATCAAATCTACACAAAATTTACTACCAGAAATCTCAATCTCACAATTCCCACAAACTTGGTTAACAGTTACACATTCTTGATTTGCTAATTCCACCGTCATTATTTCATTTAAACACTCAACTGGACAATTTAACTTACTAACAAAATCTTATGAAACAAACGATCGAGTTGCTCCCGAATCTATTAACACTTTGGCACATAAAGAATTCACATTAAGCGTACCTGCCACGACATCCGTATCCTGGATCGCATCCTTCACCGATATATCAAAAACTCTAGCCCTCGGAGTCTCATTCACTGTTGGGGTAGATCCCATAATCCTTAATGCATTACTGACTGGGGCTGGTGTCTTGCAATCCCTGGCCATATGCCCTGGCTTCCCACATTTAAAGCATGTAAATCCAATGGCTGGAACCTTCACTGCTGGATTCCGGATAGGCTGATCCTTATTCACTGGCTCTCTTGCTGGCTGATTTCGACACTCCCTCGAGTAGTGCCCTTTCTGGTTGCATTTAAAACATACCACATTCAACTTGTTACAAACTCCTCCATGCTTCTTTCCACATACTTGACAATCTGGAAAAGTTAATCTCAACTGATTCGACTGATTCACATTAGCTGGACGATTGCCCTGGCCTCCGTCTCCTGCATTTTGTCTCCTGAAATTAAAATTTCTCCCTGGCTGAAACTTGCTCTTCTTAAAATTTGGAAACTTCCCTGTTTGTGACTGACCTTCACTTCCCTCAACTTTCCTTTTCTTGCTTTCCTTTTCTTTCTGGAACATCTCACTCTCTGTCTCTGCGATCATAGCTTTCTGTACAACCCCGGCATAGGTATCCAATTCAAAAATAGCTACCTTCCCTCTGATCCATGGCTTCAAGCCTTGCTGGAATCTCTTAGCTTTCTTTCTATCAGTATCAACATACGACGGCACATACCTTGACAATTCCTCAAACTTCCCCTCATAATCTGTTACCGACATGTTCCCTTGCTTTAATTCTAAAAACTTCAGCTCCATTTGATCCTGAACAAACTAAGGAAAATACTTTTCTAAAAACAATTCCTTAAACCTTTCCCAAGTAATAACATCTGTGCTTTCCAATGTCTTCACCATCTCCCACCAATAGCTGGCCTCATTCTTCAGATAGTAACTTGCAAATTCAACCTTCTGCTCCTCTTTCACTTTTACCAAGGCAAATGCCTTCTCTATTTCCTTTAACCACACATTTGCTTCAATTGGCTCTAAGGAACCCTTGAATTCTGGTGGGTTTACTGCCTGAAAAGTTTTGAAAGTTACCTGGGGATTGGTCTGTCCCTGCTGTTGTTGTGCCAGGTGAACTGTTTGTTGGGCCAAGATTTGAAGAATCTGGGCTATTGCTGGGTCCATGGGTCCTGGGTTCACATTCTGGTTTGTCTCATCTTGGTTGTTATTGTTGTTGGTTTCTTCATTCTGGGTGTTGGTGCTGGTATTTATTCTGGGAGGCATTTTCTGTAAAGAATCAATCAATTTATTTAGCTTTTGAATCAAATCTTTGTATAAAAGAAAAGTTTTGTAAAATAGAAATATCTCTTTTTGAAAACAGTTGTAACTAAATAAATTGCATGCTTCTTTATAGAATATAAACAGTTATGGAAAACAGGGTACATGGTATCACAGGGTATACTGGTGCAATAAATAAGGTAAAGTAAAACAGGTGCGATAAAGTAAATGACAGTGTTAGAAAGGAAAAGGTACTGATATATAAATCAAAAGTTTTAGGTAGTACAAGCGTAAAGACGCTTCGAAAGTAAAATCAAAAAGGGTACAACAACCTACTCACTAGTCAGCATCGCTAGTCTATAAATACAACTCAAAAGTCTACTGATACACACTACATACTACTGTCCATACTACATAACCATAACAACACTGCTCAGCATCTCCATCTCAGAATCTCTAACTCATGGCAAATCTTGACCTCCTATCTCCTCAAGCTCCTCTAGAACCCACTTAGCCCACTCCACTAGGAAATCAGGGGTGATGTCCTCATGTGTAGCCTCAGCAATTCTCACAGTAGCTGCTCTACGAAACTCCTAGAGCCTCTCCCTAAGTCGCCTCTCACCACTCCCCATCTCTCTGGTACGCATGATATGCAATAACTCCTGGATCTGACCCTGTAGGAATCACTGCTCCATAAGGCAAGCCTCAAGGACCCTCCGTATCACATGAATCTCCTCTCAAAGCTCCTTTACACCACGATCCACATCTGTAGTCCTGATGATATGCTGTAACTCTCTGATCCGAGCCAACAAGGAATCGCGCTCCAATAGAAGGGCCTCATACCGGTAATAAGGAACTGGGGGCAATGTAGACTGGAATGGGGCACTCGCAACTGAATACCCAGTGGAATCTGAATCAGCTGGTGGGGGTCCTCTAACAGGTGGCCTCATGCCTGGAGGTGGAATAGCCTGCAATGGTACGGGCTGCAACACCGGTGGAGGTAGAATAGCCAATGCTGGTGGAATCACAGGATGTGGATCCGATGCTGGTGCTCCAACTGAAGGCTCTGAGTGATCAACTGATATGGGAATAAAAGAGTCGACCATCTCTGCTATCTGAAATCATATCGTAATATAAGAATCTCGTACCACGACGCAAACTATACTAATACCGGTTATACCATAACACTCAACCTCTCGACGTTCTATCATCCTATACCTTACTTCTAATCCTATCCCTCTACCCATTCCCGTCAACCTAGGCTTGTGTCAGTGACTTATAACCTGTAGCTCTGATACCAAACCTGTGGCGCCCTCCAAACCCGGGTCAGAAGTTTGGGGTCTACACACACACCTTAATTATAACCTGTTTATAACAATAATAAAGATAATAATAATATATGCAGTGACCCTACTTACCAACCACCACGGACCGCAACAGGTTAAAATATGCACACAAGCCAAACACACTAATATATTATAGACCGTTCAAATCCCAACTATTTCAAACTCAAACTGAGTATTAAACATTATTACAAACTTTTACAAACTTAAATTATTCCAAAAGAAGTCTACTAGCTCCACTTTCTCAACCTGAACCCCTAGCTCCCGCACTGGACTGGGGATCCTCTTTACCAATTGGTTCCTTTTTAACTGGAAAGAATATAAACAACATCGCACAAATGAGCTAACTAGCTCAGCAAGTCACAATGACAAAACTGAGAATAATGATCATCAGATGAATATGGTTATGTTATCAAGTGAACAATGGATTATGATTTAGAATTGGATATTATACTTTTAATTTAAAAACCAAGGTTAGGCTACTGATCAGTCACGCACTAACCCCGAGCAAGGCATACAGCATTGCTCTAACTGCTGGATCCAAGGCACACATTGGCCTAACTTGACCATTATATGGTCTGACCACGAATCTGGTCCACAATTTTATAAAAACAATCCAATTCTAACATAATAACAGAATATGCAATAATAAACAATAACCGAAATCATTAACAACAATAAATGTTTAACAATGAAAGGGTTTCAATCTTTGTAAGGATCAATAAGGCAATTTAAAAGCTTGGATGCTGGGTAATGAAAGAATTGGATAACGAAGGATTCAACATTTCAGGGTTTCAAAGATTTGGGCTTTCAAAGTATAGGATACAATGATTGAATGTACAAGTAATTCAGTTCAGTGTTTGGGATTTTGTTTGCATGTATTTGTGGAGTAGTATTGTATACTTGAGGTTCGTGTTTGGGTATACAACAATCAATGGTCTAGAAAGAATAGGGTTTATGGCTCACTAACAATAACTAGAATCAAAGTTTAGGTTTCAGTGCTTCAAAGTACTTGCAATATCAATCTGACTATCAAATACTACAATATCTCGAGAAAGTTCAGAACACTTTCCTGATATTAGCTTACTACACTGCACTCGTTTCCAATCACAAGCGTCTTACTCTTCAACTATCTGTTTCCCTTTCCTACGTCTTGCCTCTTCTGCTCACATATCATAAGCATCTATCAATAATTTACTCATGGAATTCTATTCAACACATACTTCTATCTACCCTTCGTTTTACCCAAATCCGATTAACGGATTGAAAGTTATGCAATAATCAAGTAAACACCGAATATATAGACCGATAGTCAACTAACAAGTCACATGTAGCACATAATACATCACGTAATCAATGATATATTATTTATAAAGAAGTCTCGGGTCATAAATAGGCTTTCTGGTATTTAAAATGATTTTTAAAACATTTTTCGAAATTAAAACGGGTCATTGGATCAATTTTGGGTTAATAAATAGGGTTCGATTGGCCAATTCTGGCTTCGAAATAATTTTAGAATAATTATCGAGCCATGGAAATAATTTAGAATAATATTTTAAAGCTCGAAACTATTTTTCAGAATTTTTAAATCATTTTTAAATAATTAAATCTAATTAAATAATTAATTAAAATCAATTAATAATTAATTAAAATCAATTAATAATTAATTAAATCAATTAATCATTTAATTTTCGAATTAATTGACCAATTAATCAATTATAAATTAACTGAAATTAATTAACTAATTAATTTAGATTTATTTATGAATTAAAAATAATTTTTAGAATTAAAATAATAATTTTTAGAATTTTCAGAAATTAAAAATGAATTTTATAATAAAAATAAATAGGAAATATGATTTTTAAACATTTTATAAACAGGAATCCTAAATTTGCAAAGTCTGGAAACTTCAGGGACCTAACTGTATCGTCCCCAAAAGTCCAGGGACCAAACTGCAATTTTTACATCCCGTCGCCGGAAAACAGTCGGGTTCGCCGGAGAACACAATTCCGACCTCCTCACCTTACCACAAGCTCCAGATCACATCTACAAATTACCAGGAATACAATCATGCAATCAAAACAACCTAACAATCCCTGAGTTGGCCGGAATTTGGCAGTGAAGTTTTCCAGTTTCCAGCGAACATCGGAAAACTTCAAAACACAACTCCCTTCTCTACAGACCTCGTTGGTTCATGAAACTTATACGACTAGATTGCAAATTTCACAGAGAACACAACCCACTATAACACAACATCAATCTATCACAGAATAAGAAACCCCCAAATTTCAATTAAGAACATTCATACGGGTTATAAACCCTAATTTTGAAATTCGAAAATTAAACCCACTTTTGAGCATGTTATTGAACTCCAAATCAGACGTATGACATATGAAAATCATCAGGAAAACAAGCTCTACAACATGCAATCATCAAATCATACAAACAATCATCCGAACAAAAATTAATATTTTTAATAAAATAAATACGAAAATAAATAAATTTTTAGAAAAATAACCTTGATTTCTGCAGTGAAACAAAGCTCAGAATCCGATAGAACACTTCAAATCCTTCGTTTTGGTTACTCAAGCTTTGAAAACAGAGATCGGTAACGCCTTCGTTTTGCTGTTTGATTCTTAGAACAGTTTATGTAAGTAGGACTTTTCTCTGAAAATTATATAATTATCTGTCTGCAAATGATTTTGATACGAAATAAAATACGGTAAAAGGCTATTTATATTTACGAAAAATTAGTATCCCGTTGGATCATTCCGGATATAAAACGGTACGTTTATTTGTAAAAACTGATCCAAACGGTATCGGTTTTCGGGATAATTATCCAAATCAGTACAATTTGTACTGCGGTCTTGGTCTCAGCGCCTGGTTACACGTATTACGAAGTGATAATTGGGATAGTTTAATAAAAAGCTCCCGTTTATCGAAAATACGGGTTTTATTGATTTACCGAAACGAATATTGTATCGAAAATGTTGCGCCGGGACCCGCGCAGGACAAACCGTACGCCGGATCGAAAAAGTCGAAACATGGAATATGGTCGGAATATTACAATTAGGTTAGAAAGGAGTTCTCGAAAGAGTTTCGGGTTTCAAAAACGTAATAACGGGTGACGTCGGTTGGTTCCCATTTTTATAAAATAGATTTTAATTACCCGGAAAAAGATTTTAGAAATTTCATATGATTCTTATAAATCCATAAACCAACATAAAATAATTAGGAAGATATGACAATTATCTATATTTTATTTTGGACATATAAAAATTAAAATACTCAATTAATATTATTTTTGAATATTCAAGTACAGATAACACTTAACAATTAACTCACAGAATAGATACTGAACACACATAACAATTATATAATAGCAAAAATAATTACACGATATATCCCGGATATTACAATAAGCATGACATAGGGGGGGAAGGAGGTGTGGATGAATGATAACCACACAAAGTTCAAGGTTAATAAGGTAATTAACCAAAATCTAATAAAAAACAACCAAGCTAAGCTAAAAAAATCACAAACACAAAATCATTTCATTTCTTCAACCATTGCTCTCGGCTTTTCTCTCCATTTCAAGAAGAAGAATTTCAAAATTCAAGTTCCAAGCTTCCTTAATTGGTAAGATAATTATCTAGTACTCCTTATGCATAGATATAGCTATCCTATAAGTTTAAGCCTCCAAATCATTCACAATCTTCTCCAAGAAATCAATGAAGAAGATAATGAATAGTGATTTCAAGATTTTTAACTTGATTTTTCTTGTTTTTCCTTTAAGATCCAAGCATCCCTAAGACATCTCAAGGCTTCTTAAGGCTTCCTAGCTACTCCAATCACTTCAAGGAAGGTATAACATCTCCAAACCCTAAATTTACTTTGTATATTAGGATGATTTTGATTGTTATGGTAAAAGAGTAGCTTGATGCTTGTAGGTTTAGAGTTTGGGTTGGAGTTGTAGTGAATTGAATGTTGAATCTTGTTGATTAGTAAAGGACTTAAGTATAGTTTTAAATTCATGTTGAGAATAACATAAATTGGAGAACTTGAGGTGTTGGGGCTGTTGTAGTGTGATATGGATGGATTTTGGTTGTATGAATGAATTGGGATTGATTGGTGGTTGATTTGGAATGGTATAAATTTGGGAAATCGCGTAAACATAGCCGTCGTAATGTCCGATTTACTTTAGACTGCTTTTGTTCATAACATTAGGACCCGAGAACTCCCTGCTAGGTTTCGACCATTGCCATGTTTAGATATTTCATGTTACAAGCTTCGTTTTGATATGTGGTTCGTTTGATTCCGATGTACGGTTTAGGAGAAACGACCGTTTTAAGTAACGACATTTCGCGAACGAAACATTTCCCCTCACCTTACTTTGAAACCTTGGTTAAAGACCTTAAAGGACTAATTGGAGTATGAAATAATTATGTTAAGTGGATTAGGCAGTTGGTAAGGTACTCGCGAAAGAATCGCCTTAAAACTCATGATGGTTAATTTATTAAAAATGGTGGAGCCGAGGGTACTCGAGCGACTTAAGAGAATCAGTAAGCGCAAAGCGAGCGTTAGAGTCTAATTTGGTTAAAGTATAGATTTACAAGTGACTTTGGTTTAATTCCAACTTACATGTTGTTTATAGGTTACCAGACTCGTCCCGAGCCATTTGTAACCCCCAGTCGCTCAGGCAAGTTTTCTACCCGTATAACTGTTGTTGTGATGTATATGTGTATATGCATGATCTTGTGATAAATGCATATTTCTTATTAGCAAATTCTTGCGATATATTGTAGCTTGTGATATGGTATATATGCATGCCTGTTCCGTATTCTTGATTTATATATCTGTTGGTTCAAATGCTTATTAGTTGCATAATACTTATGCTAGAGATAAGCAGTAGTTGTGTATACCCTTAGTATAGGGGACCCAAAGGTGAACATTTTCTAAAACCGGGAGTCGATGTTCCCGAGTATATTATATATATATATATTTAAATATATATATATATATATATATATTGATATAGTTTTCAAAACCATTAATCGAATAAGGTTTATTCGATAACTTTTATTTTATTTAATGAATATTATTACGAATATTCATTCGAGGGCTTATGACTCCTTTTATTTTATTTAATGAATATTATTTCGAATATTCATTCGAGGGCTTATGACTCAGTTTATTTTATTAATTGAATATTATTTGAATATTCATTCGGGGACTTATGACTCAGTTTATATTATTTAATGAATATTATTTGAATATCCATTTGAGGACCTATGACTCCGATTATTTACTGAAATATATTCTTTATTTTATTAAAGAATAAGGTGTCAATAAATAAAACTTATTTTAGATTATTCAAATAAAGATAGTACTTTCGTATAAGTATATCTTTGGTTATTTAATACTCATTTCAAGTATAAGTTTTACAACTTCTACTTCAATTATTTGTATAAAGATTATTCTTTATGGGAATATTATTTAAATAATAATATTCAGATATTTTCTAATATATTGGGACTGATTTACTTTATTAAATCAGCATTACTCCAAACACTCTTTAAAGTGTTTTCGAGTCCTTAAAATGATTTTCAAAAGTTAGAGCGGATCCCAAAACTCAATTTTTTTGTATATATTTAAGATCTTCCTTTTTAAAGGGGATTTAAATACTCGCTCAAAACCAGAGGGATCCGGCTCTGTGGTGTATTTTATATTCGCAACAAGGTTGCGGTTTTGGTAAATGAATTGATTACTTACCCAACGTTCGGGAAGTAAGTCCATCTATCGAGTCGGCATAAGCAACATGGGCTCAGTGGACGTCCATGATAGTGTAAGTGGCTCAGTGGGAGTCCATCAAATGCGTAAGTGGCTGAGTGGCAGTCCAGCATAAGGTCCTATTGCGACCAGGGTGATGACCAGTGGAGAATTCGTCCATCTACTAGTAGAAAAAGTTACTTATTGGTATCTTTGCCTGATCAGCAAGATATCGGGTTTATGCCACAATTCTTTTTCTTTCCAAAAATTTATTGGATGTTACAAACTCTGTTCATACTTTACATGACAGAGGTTTTCAGGAAATGTATAAAGAAGATGTATATATGGATATATATATATATCGGAACTTAATGAAGTATATCATAACTTCATTTCCTTCAATAATACTTCAAAGATTTAATCTATTCAAATCTTGTCTTGTAGTCTCATCTATGTGATGAACTGTTGAAAGCTCATTATAACTTGAATGGTGGTAGTACAAGTAGTATTCGGAAAAGATATAAGCATATTGGAGTATCTTGTAACTTCATCTTTTAAACTTATATCTAGTTAATGATTGTCTTATGAATGATAAAGATTTTCAGAAAAACGTTGAGACAAGGTTAGATATATGAGATCACCTTGCAACCATATTTTTATACAGTTATAACGGGAACTCTGCGTATATTATACATGTCAGAGGATTTCAAAGATTGTGAAAAGTATATATGTATATATACTGAATATTTTGCGACTTGGTCGCGATAAGATATCAGCCTGGTTCATTCCTTCTTGACCAAGACTTTCATGAGTACTATAAGAATGCTCATATATTGTTAATCATTATACATATTATTTTGGTGGGCTTGTTGCTCACCCTTACTTTCTTCTTTCATCACATAACAACAGATATAAAAGATGAACAGGACCAAGCTTCCAATTCGCAAGCAGTTAGAAAATGTTCCGCAGTTTTCTGGAAGCGTTGATGTCGCCGTAGCTGAGGTAGGAGCTACCAATAGGCTAGGTTTTCAACTATTGATGAACCAGATTTATGTATATTTATCAATTGTAATAATGGCAAAGAAATGTAAATCTATTCAGAAACCCTTTTAAGGTGTAATGGCATATAATTTTGGAATGAAATGACTCGTGTTATTTTTTTGATATTCATCTCTGAGACTATAACTTGTGGTGTGTGTGTTTATTGTGGGGTCTCAGTACAGAGTAGTTGATTGTTTATTAAGATTGGGTGTTATTAAGGGAAATGGAACTCGTGACAACCCGGATCCCCGACCCCGGATTTGGGGGTGTTACAGAAATGGTATCAGAGCGAAGCGTTGTAAACCTCAGAGATGATGTGACGTTAAGATAATAAGTTCACTAAGATAATAAGAACTCTTTTCAAGTTCATAGTCGGACTACCTAACGTAGTACTGATAGTTAAAACCCTTATGGGAACCCTTATAAATATCGTGATAGTAACATAGTTCATTCTCGTATAAGGCAGCGGGGCACCGAACCCTGAGGTTCAGGAGCATCAGCATGAGGATGTTTTATTACATGTTGGAGATGAAATTGTGAATCTGATAGAGTACCCTAACACGGGACCGGATAATGTTCATATTAAGGATGTAGCGGTTGAGGATGTTGTCCTAGAAGGGATTATCGCTGAGAAGTATCCTGACAAGAATGAATAAAGGACCACTGAGGAATTGATGACCATGGTTAGGTCGACTACCAGAGGTAGGATTGGTCGGTCACTACCGGAGGTTCGTTCAAGTTTGTAAAGATAGTAGCCCCCTTTAAACGCGGCTTACTCGTAAGACTGAGAAGTTTGAATGGACAGAGAAATACGAGAACAACTTTCAAGAACTGAAGCAAAGATTGGTGACGACCCCTATGATGGCGTTGCCGGATGGAAAAGGAGATTTTGTGATGTGTAGTGACGCTTCGCATAAGGAATTAGGGTGCTTCTTATACAGCACAACAAGGTAATCGCGTACGCATCAAGACAATTAAGGGAATATAAAATTCGATATCCTCACCCATGAGCTTGGGCTCGTGGCAATAGTTTTGCCCTAAATATTGGAGGCACTACTTGTATGGAGAGAAGTGCGAGATTTATACAAGAAATAAGTGCTCTAGTGCATTTTCACGCAGAAAGAACTCAACATGTGCCAGAGGAGGTGGTTAGAGCTAATCAAGGATTACGATTATAAGATTCTTTATCATTCGGGGAAAGCCAATGTGGTGGCTGATGCCCTTAGTGAAAAGGAGAAACTCAAGATGATAATGTCTTTGGGAGAGTTTATGTGAGATTTTGAGAAAATGGAAATAGAAGTGAAGGTAACCGGAGCCGGTACCGAAAAGATTTTTGAGATTGCAATACAGTTCGAATTATCGGAAAAGAACATATTGTGCCAGAAAAAATGATGAATGAAGGCAGAGAGCCAACAATTAGATAAAAGATTAATATCGAGAGAGATGATAAGGGAATAATGAGGTATTCCTACAGAATTTGGGTTCCAAATGTTCAAGAGCTTAAAGATGAAATCTTAGATGAAAGCTAGTTTGAGAAATAAGATTTAGAGCAAACCCTGAACATGATAGTCAGGGAGGTCGCCATCAAGATAGAAGGAACCCATAACATAATGGAGTGGAAAATGAGGATTTTAACGTATAAGATAACCCCAAGTATGGGAGAAGGATGAAACATTTCATACTAAGGAAACAGAAGTCGAGTAAGGAAAGGAGACCCGAGACGGTACTCCTATACGGCAATTCATGGACCTGTCTAAAAAGAACTTAGACTATTATCCCCAACCACCACCTTGAGGAAACAATGCGGTGGGAAATTCTTTCATGACCTTTAAGTCGCTAAGCTCTCAGAGTTCCAAGGAATAGGTTGACCCAGTCGAGGCAAGAGCCTGGATAAAGGAAATATAGGAATCATTTGAGATTCTAAATGATTGACAAATCACAAAAGACTGTTTTTGTCACTTACCCTCCTAAGAGAGAGACCACCCGCTGGTGAAAGGCCAAGAAAGGCACGGAGCCAGAGGTTATGATAAACTGATTAAAGTTCAGTCAATTGTTTTCGGGAAAGTCATTCCCAAGGATAATGAGATAGTGTAAAAGCTTTGGAGCTAGAAAAAAAGCGGACGAATAGGATGAATTATGAATCTAAGATTGTAAAAGTTGTCAAGATTCCTTCTGAGGACACGAATCCAGAATGACGGGATGTTTGAAACCAATGCTTATGTTATGTTGGTTCATGAAATAATGATAAGAGAAAGGAAAATAAAAAGGAATTGAAGTGGAAAGGAATATAAAGGCAATAGAGTTTGAGGAATGATAAGGGAGTTGGGTATGAGGAAACCCTAAAGACTCGTAGCAATAGAAATAGAAAAGTATGTAATCGTCAGGATGAGGGTGATTCACCATGAGTTAAAATTGATGGTTGAAGGCATAAGAGATACATATATTTTATT
Organism: Apium graveolens; assembly: GCF_009905375.1. Lineage (NCBI taxonomy): Eukaryota > Viridiplantae > Streptophyta > Magnoliopsida > Apiales > Apiaceae > Apium > Apium graveolens. Next base: position 13,572 of record NW_027418857.1, on the reverse strand, counting down.
CCCTGTAAGTTGGGAGGATTCGAGGAAACCTTGAGATAGTTCGAAGGATAAATAATGAGACGCGGATAGACTAATGAGACAAGAAAGTAAGAAATTAGGAAAATTGGATGAAGGAAGTGACCTTCAAGAATGTGAAGTGTAAGACCGGTGGCTTGATACCCAGAAAGGGAGACGCCAGGTATGAAAGATATCCCAGTATTGAGATGACTGTTGAGATAAATAACAAAAGTAAATAAGGAATTATTAAGAAGAAGTTCACGTTAGACACGACCAATATCTTCCAGAACATCCTTGTTATCGTTAACCAATTAGGCAAGAAAAGCGGATAACCGTTGTTATCTTTTGGAGGCCATATTGATTGACCTCATTTTGAATACAGATGTTATTGTGAAAATAGGCATATACTATCGATGTGGGAATGATTGAATAAGACACCCTTATCAGGGATATATGACTTTTTATCAATGGAAGGATGCATGTACCTTTTTTAAAGGTGGAATTAAGGATAGAACATCGGTAACTTAAAATGAATCCTAGGGGAATGCATAAAGGTTGGCATTTCACCCTTAATAGGGATAGTATGATTTTTGACAGTATGAATTGGAAAGGATTAAGGTAATAACAACCTTTAAGGACCATTGGGGAAATTTTTCAGAAGTATATAGACAATGGTTCTAGTATTAGTAAATGGTATTTGATATGCCCTGTATCTAGGGAATACAGGAGGAACGATTCAAGGATAACCTTAGAGGTTTTACAAGGAGAAAGGTAATATTCAAAATTCTCAAGAGTAAAAATGTTGATAAAGGAAATATGACGTAATTATAATGATGCCAAGTGGGGCACGTGTTAAACCACGAGAAAGTATGGATCGAACCAGTAAAGGTCAAAATTGTTCAGGGAAATTAGGACCTAAGATAAAAGATGTTCTAAGTATGATTGAGAGTCAGTCGTGACAATGATTAACCTCTAAAGACTGAGGCAATAACTTATGGAAAAATGGTGATATTTTTTTTACTCATCAGATTTTAAGGAAAACATCTTCATATAAGCAGTGATTGAAATGAGGTAGAAAATTTATCTAGAGGTGGTTAAAATGACATTGACTATAAGGAAATTTTACTATCAGGAAAGGCCAAAGAGGTGGCCGACACTTTAAAGGTAAGAGGATAATTATAGGCGCTTGTGCCAAAGGAATACAGTGATGATGGTTAAAGCTGTGAAGGTTGTATTATGGTTTGGAAGGTTGACGTTCCTTCTGATGACTGTGCAATACCCAACCGTAATAGTAGTTGGTAAAGGTTTAATTCGTGTAATCGCCATGAGCGGGCTATCTATTTCAGAAGGTACTATCTTGAGATAAGCCAGGACCATGTTTCAAAAAGGACTAGACGAACCTTTGAGTTAAGTCTTCTATTGAAGGCATATGATTAAGAATGGTATTAACCTGCTATCGTTGCTTTGATTGAAACTCTTCTGCAATTTTATCTGCTTCATGTCATGAAAGTACGTCAGGATCTGGAGTGTTCTTCATGAATTATGAATGGTAATTATGTTAACTCCTTAGAAGAATTTGATACGACAGGTATGGACTCCGTATGGTTAGCTATTAAGATTCCAAAGAAATTGAATGACGACAGTAGGTCAGTGGTGGACCATAGTAATGCAGCAACGATTCTTTGAATAATGAGCCGATTACAACCGTGAGAGTTGTAGTGTAATGGATGTTGAGATTGGGTACCCCTAATCGGGTTGTGGTGATGTATAAGTTGTCGTTAAATAGACTGGTTAAGTAGATTATCTACCTATTGAATATTTATTCCTTCTTATCAATAGAGAGTCGTATTACTATACGAGGAAGGTTGCGATGCAAGCATAAAATTCTAGTAACGATGGTGTCTAGAATGAGATCCCAGATTCGATTTTCGATGTCGAGGGAGTTTCAAAGGTGATTATGTATAAGCTCGAGGAAGAGCATGGGTCCATAGAAGGATGGATGGAATAGTAAATATTTAAGCATGTGAAATGCGATACGATAATACTTGATATATATACGTAATGTTTTGTTCTCCTATGATAAACCTCTATAGTTCAGAGGTAGATTCCAAGCCAGATATTTTGTGGCAGTATATTTTATATATACAATTATCTTCAGTTCGTCCTTTTCTCTTCTTTTCATTTCATGTAAGCTGAGAAGAACAACCCTTCCAGAAGGGGAGGTATTTCCGAATGACTATCTATCTGTGTGATAGAAGCCTAGTAGGATACCACATGTTGTTTAATTTCTTGTCAAGTACTAAAGGCCGGCCACCTTCTGTACTAACTATGCAATGAAACAAGTGTTCATGATCATAGTGATCTCTCAACAAATTCCTTTACTCCTATGTGATTGATCAAACTTTGGAAAATAGAAACAGCTGAAAAGGGAGTAGTAAAGTTATGGTGGTATTCGGAATGGAAACATGTTCGTGATACTAAGGTTGACGTAATTATTAAAAGGTTATAGAACGCTAATGAGCAAAAGTATAACCAGTATAATATTATGAATGGAAGGTAGTAGCGATTACGAACTGGAAAAGATTGGGTATTGAGAAGTAAAAGCTCTAATGCTAAAAGCTATAATGAGAGTCTGTGCAATAGACTTGAAAGAATTTGGAATGATCACTTAACACGGATTGAGTTTTCTTACGATAATAGATCATATGTCAGTATTGAGATATCACCTTATGAGATCCTTGAGGGAAGACAATGTCGATCTCCCTTATGTTAGGATGAAGTTGTAGAGCGCAAGATGCTCGGACCAGCAGTGGTCCAAAGGACCAAGGATATGATAGATCTAATCAGAGGACGGCTGGTAGTAGCCCAAGATGGACATGAGAAATATGTTAATTTGACACGAAAGGACAAAGAATAGGAAATAGGGGACCTAGTAATGTTAAAGGTATCCCTTGGAAAGGATTGATGAGGTTCAAAAAGAAAGGAAAGCTAAGCCTACGAATTGTTGGACCCTTTGAGGTATTAAGACGTATTGGGAAGATAGCATATGAGCTAGCCCTACCCCCGAACATGTAGTAAGTTCATAACGTGTTCCACATATCAATGTTAAGGAAGTGTAATTCGGGTGCCAGACAAATAGGGGCATATGAGTGCATAGACATGCAACCAGACGTAACATACATGGAGCAACCAGGAAGAGTTATAGATCAAAAATGGACAAATACTTAGGAGAAGAGTTATCAAACTAGTCAGAGTTTGATGGTAGAACCACAATGTGGGAAAATTACGTAAGAGTTAGAAAGTGCAATGCTAAGAAAGTATCCCTACTCATTTTCTATCTGATTCTGGGACGGAATCCTTTTAAAGAGGGGAGACTGTAATAGCCCCAATTTTTGGAATTTTTGAAACCCTTATGAATATTATTTTGCTGAATAAGAAAACTTTTCATGCCACACTATGTAGGGGTTCTTTTATTGATCTTCTGGGATATTATTAGTACTCTATGTGGTATATAAGTGTATGTAAAGATCGTCAGAATCCAATTCCGAACACTTTGATTTTTCCCGGAAATCCACTAGATACGGAAAGAATTGAGTATAAGGTGACAGGATAAAAAGGATTTAAATTAAAGGATTATAAGAGAGGATCATAAAAGGATTATAATGTATTGAGAAAGGTTAAGGAAACCCAAGTAATAAGATCCCGGGTATGATCCCTCAAACGAGAAACGAGAAACGAGAGTTAAGCGAACCGTATAACAGATCAGCGGTCATTAGGCAAACAATTAGGAAGTTAATCAAGGAGGTTAGGGATGATGAGGTCATCCAACCAATAAGAAGAGGGCAAGTAAGGGATGATGACATCACAAGATGACATAAGCATGACATAGGGGGGGGAAGGAGGTGTGGATGAATGATAGCCACACAAAGTTCAAGGTTAATAAGGTAATTAACCAAAATCTAATAAAAAACAACCAAGCTAAGCTAAAAAAATCACAAACACAAAATCATTTCATTTCTTCAACCATTGCTCTCGGCTTTTCTCTCCATTTCAAGAAGAAGAATTTCAAAATTCAAGTTCCAAGCTTCCTTAATTGGTAAGATAATTATCTAGTACTCCTTATGCATAGATATAGCTATCCTATAAGTTTAAGCCTCCAAATCATTCACAATCTTCTCCAAGAAATCAATGAAGAAGATAATGAATAGTGATTTCAAGATTTTTAACTTGATTTTTCTTGTTTTTCCTTTAAGATCCAAGCATCCCTAAGACATCTCAAGGCTTCTTAAGGCTTCCTAGCTACTCCAATCACTTCAAGGAAGGTATAACATCTCCAAACCCTAAATTTACTTTGTATATTAGGATGATTTTGATTGTTATGGTAAAAGAGTAGCTTGATGCTTGTAGGTTTAGAGTTTGGGTTGGAGTTGTAGTGAATTGAATGTTGAATCTTGTTGATTAGTAAAGGACTTAAGTATAGTTTTAAATTCATGTTGAGAATAACATAAATTGGAGAACTTGAGGTGTTGGGGCTGTTGTAGTGTGATATGGATGGATTTTGGTTGTATGAATGAATTGGGATTGATTGGTGGTTGATTTGGAATGGTATAAATTTGGGAAATCGCGTAAACATAGCCGTCGTAATGTCCGATTTACTTTAGACTGCTTTTGTTCATAACATTAGGACCCGAGAACTCCCTGCTAGGTTTCGACCATTGCCATGTTTAGATATTTCATGTTACAAGCTTCGTTTTGATATGTGGTTCGTTTGATTCCGATGTACGGTTTAGGAGAAACGACCGTTTTAAGTAACGACATTTCGCGAACGAAACATTTCCCCTCACCTTACTTTGAAACCTTGGTTAAAGACCTTAAAGGACTAATTGGAGTATGAAATAATTATGTTAAGTGGATTAGGCAGTTGGTAAGGTACTCGCGAAAGAATCGCCTTAAAACTCATGATGGTTAATTTATTAAAAATGGTGGAGCCGAGGGTACTCGAGCGACTTAAGAGAATCAGTAAGCGCAAAGCGAGCGTTAGAGTCTAATTTGGTTAAAGTATAGATTTACAAGTGACTTTGGTTTAATTCCAACTTACATGTTGTTTATAGGTTACCAGACTCGTCCCGAGCCATTTGTAACCCCCAGTCGCTCAGGCAAGTTTTCTACCCGTATAACTGTTGTTGTGATGTATATGTGTATATGCATGATCTTGTGATAAATGCATATTTCTTATTAGCAAATTCTTGCGATATATTGTAGCTTGTGATATGGTATATATGCATGCCTGTTCCGTATTCTTGATTTATATATCTGTTGGTTCAAATGCTTATTAGTTGCATAATACTTATGCTAGAGATAAGCAGTAGTTGTGTATACCCTTAGTATAGGGGACCCAAAGGTGAACATTTTCTAAAACCGGGAGTCGATGTTCCCGAGTATATTATATATATATATTTAAATATATATATATATATATATATATTGATATAGTTTTCAAAACCATTAATCCAATAAGGTTTATTCGATAACTTTTATTTTATTTAATGAATATTATTACGAATATTTATTCGAGGGCTTGTGACTCCTCTTATTTTATTTAATGAATATTATTTCGAATATCCATTCGAGGGCTTATGACTCAGTTTATTTTATTAATTGAATATTATTTGAATATTCATTCGGGGACTTATGACTCAATTTATATTATTTAATAATATTATTTGAATATCCATTTGAGGACCTATGACTCCAATTATTTACTGAAATATATTCTTTATTTTATTAAAGAATAAGGTGTCAATAATCAAACTTATTTTTGATTATTCAAATAAAGATAGTACTTTCGTATAAGTATATCTTTGGTTATTTAATACTCATTTCAAGTATAAGTTTTACAACTTCTACTTCAATTATTTGTATAAAGATTATTCTTTATGAAAATATTATTTAAATAATAATATTCAGATATTTTCTAATATAATGGGACTGATTTACTTTATTAAATCAGCATTACTCCAAACACTCTTTAAAGTGTTTTCGAGTCCTTAAAATGATTTTCAAAAGTTAGAGCGGATCCCAAAACTCAATTTTTTTATATATATTTAAGATCTTCCTTTTTAAAGGGGATTTAAATACTCGCTCAAAACCAGAGGGATCCGGCTCTGTGGTGTATTTTATATTCGCAACAAGGTTGTGGTTTTGGTAAATGAATTAATTACTTACCCAACGTTCGGGAACTAAGTCCATCTATCGAGTCGGCATAAGCAACATGGGCTCAGTGGGCGTCCATGATAGTGTAAGTGCCTCAGTGGGAGTCCATCAAATGCGTAAGTGGCTGAGTGGCAGTCCAGTATAAGGTCCTATTGCGACCAGGGTGATGACCAGTGGGGAATTCGTCCATCTACTAGTAGAAAAAGTTACTTATTGGTATCTTTGTCTGATCAGCAAGATATCGGGTTTATGCCACAATTCTTTTTCCTTCCAAAAATTTATTGGATGTTACAAACTCTGTTCATACTTTACATGACAGAGGTTTTCAGGAAATGTATAAAGAAGATATATATATGGATATATATATATATATATCGGAACTTAATGAAGTATATCATAACTTCATTTCCTTCAATAATACTTCAAAGATTTAATCTATTCAAATCTTGTCTTGTAGTCTCATCTATGTGATGAACTGTTGAAAGCTAATTATAACTTGAATGGTGGTAGTTCAAGTAGTATTCGGAAAAGATATAAGCATATTGGAGTATCTTGTAACTTCATCTTTTAAACTTATATTTAGTTAATGATTGTCTTATGAATGACAAAGATTTTCAGAAAGACGTTGAGACAAGCTTAGATATATGAGATCACCTTGCAACGATATTTTTATACAGTTACAAACGGGAACTCTGCGTATATTATACATGTCAGAGGATTTCAAAGATTGTGAAAAGTATATATGTATCAGCTTGGTTCATTCCTTCTTGACCAAGACTTTCATGAGAACTATGAGAATGCTCATATATTGTTAATCATTATACATATTATTTTGGTGGGCTTGTTGCTCACCCTTGCTTTCTTCTTTCATCACACAATAACAGATAGAAAAGATGAACATGACCAAGCTTCCAATTCGTAAGCGGTTAGAAAATGTTCTGCAGTTTTCTGGAAGCGTTGATGCCGCCGTAGCTAAGGTAGGAGCTACCAATAGGCTAGGTTTTCAACTATTGATGAACCAGATTTATGTATATTTATCAATTGTAATAATGGCAAAGAAATGTAAATCTATTCAGAAACCCTTTTAAGGTGTAATGGCATATAATTTTGGAATGAAATGACTCGTGTTATTTTTTTGATATTCATCTCTGAGACTATAATTTGTGGTGTGTGTGTTTATTGTGGGGTCTCAGTACAGAGTAGTTGATTGTTTATTAAGATTGGGTGTTATTAAGGGAAATGGAACTCGTGACAACCCGGATCCCCGACCCCGGATTTGGGGGTGTTACATTTTTTAAGCTCCAAACCGCACATCTGCATCCTGGGTTGGCTCCTGAAGGACGTTCTTAAGCCAAGAACCCCCCGAAGAGAGTTCTTGGCTAAAAAACGCCTTGCATGCCATCTTTAAACCCATGGGGCACCCCTAAAACTAACAAAACCCAGAAAACTCTGATTACCTACCCAGGAATGCCCCATAAACCAAAAGACCCTAAAACACAACAAAAAAACGCACTTAAAAGCCCAGAAAAATGACCATTGGACTTGCATGTAAAAACCGTAAAACTCAAAAACTTGCATGAAAATGTAAGGAACACTGAGAAAAGAAAGGGGACTTACTAATTTGAAGATGCTCCTGGATTGAGATGGGGTAATTTGGAAAAGTCGAGTTGTTGTTGCCCGTGATTACAGAACTCGACGACGTTTGTTGAGAAACTGGAAGTGTTAAAAAGAAAAAGAAATGCACAAATGGATCTTATATAGGCGCCCAAAATGAATTCAGAATGGCGACGTTTGGGGGTTTTAAAATAGACATCCCATATTGAAACGGTTGAGATTCAATGGCTGAGATTGGGCCATGAAACGACATGCCAACAACTGTCACTTTAATGCACCACAAGTTCCCACAAGCTTGCCACGTGTACAAATGAAGATCGAGGGGAAACGGAAGCAGTCACCTTAGGGTTTCTTCGCCCCAATATGGGCCAGAACTAATGTCCATCGGCCCGCCCGAAGTCCCGGCCGTAGGAGAGGGACATGTTGGATATGGGCCCAATAAGGCCCATAGAACGAAGGCCCAACGGACGATCAAGCTATTGGGTCGAAGGTCCACCAAGCCCGTAAGCTGAAGGCCCACGAAAAGCCTCGGGCCCAGGCCCATCTTTCTTCCCAAACGTTGGAAAACAGAAGGGACATAACGCCCCCTTTTCACTCCCTCCTTAATGATGAGTGTTAGTCCCTAACAATGCAGCAAGAATTACAGAAGGGGGGTTGAATGTAATTATGGTAAACTAAGTGTTTTGATTTGCAAGGTGCGGAATCACAAGTTAAATAAATCAAAAACACAAAGTAATAAAAATACAAGTGTTTAAAACTTTCTGGTGGATTTGAAACTATCCACCAGATATATATATATATATATATATATAGAATTAAGAACTCTGTGAAGAACAAATTGTCTCACAGCTGCTTTACAAGTGAACAAACAAACTACAGAGAAATTCTTAACAATTACAGCTTTTTCTATTTCTCTTCTAAAAGTGTTTGCTTAGTTATTTTTTCTACTAGTTACACTTGGTTTATATACCACCAAGTTTACATGGTAATAAGACAGGATAATAAAACAAAACTATCAAGTCAAATTCCATGCTGCTTCACTACTCTATTCCAGTAACTTTGAAAATCTTTTTAACTTGCATGGAAATGGTAATGCTTCTTTGTTCTTCATTTCCTGTTAAACAGGCTACCACATTCCTTTTGCAAACACCCAACTCATGTGACTGTGTTGTCACTGTCAACATACATTTGAATTGATGATCCGTCGGGTACATGCTTGTCATCCGTCGGGTAGCTTTGTTGATCATCCGTCGGGTAGCTTTGTTGATCATCCGTCAGATAGCTATTTGACATTTGACTTCATTTCACTTATGCAGAATACAACACACCATATATTTACAATTAATCAACCTATTCTGCATATCTAATAAGAGTCAACAAGACTTATATGCTACTACAAAATCTATACAAAGTTGTTTGCAGAAATGAGTTACAATACTTATTATTACATAAGCTACTCACTCGATGGATGTCAAATTATCATCCGTCGGGACTATATTTGAGTCATCCGTCGGGACTATATTTAGTCATCCGTCGAGTGCTACATTTTTCACTAAGTTAAATCTACTAAGGTGTTTTGTTAATGTAATCATCAAGTTCACAACATATTCCCAACAATCTCTCCTAATTTATGCCTACTAGAATTGTAGCCATAAATTAAGAGAAACTTAATGATAACAAAACAACCTAAAAATATAAATTTAAAAGGTAGTAGATAAAACTAAAAAGTGTTGCAGTATTTACTGAAGAATTTACAAGACAAAGTGTACAAAGATTTGCTCACAGTCATTTTCAAGGTGCTCCTCTAGTCTGAGCATATTGATCTATTTCCTTGATGGTCTGGATTTCTTTCCAAGCTTCCTGTTGTTTTCTTCTATCTGATTTTGGAGCTGTCTGTGGAATTCAATTCATCAGCTTCTGAAAGATCTAGCATTTCTTGCATTTCCAGTAGAGTCTCATTGCTAGAGATGCTCAACTGGTCCTCTAGTCTGAAGAATCTTCTAAATCCCTTATCATCCAAGAATTCCATCAGCCAGTAGGGCCTTAGATGCACTCTACTTCCTGTGTAAGGAATAGTTAAAGTCTTTGGGAGTGCATCTTTAGCTCTAATACTCCTCAGTTCTTCAATCTTCTTTAGAACTAGTCTTCTAGCTGTCACATTGAATCCAAAGTTCTTCTTAAAGGATGAATAGACTTTTATCAGTATAGATTGGCTCTCTTGAAGAATCCTGTAAAGTGGCCATATCATCTCTTTTCTTGCCTTGTACTTGAATACTAGCCTTTCAGGTAGCTTCCTGTAAGCATCAATCCCTCTAACTTCTTCCAGTTCATCTAGATAGAGGTTTGGATTAGAGAATTCCTTGATGTCACAGATGTACATGATATCTCCCTTGTTGACTTTGGTTTGAGCTTTGGTTAGGGACTTGGATCTGAGAGTTGAGCGTTTCACTTTCTTGACTGCTCTGGTCTTTGTTTTCTTTGGCTTCATGAAATGAGGTAGATTGAGTTCAGGAATTGGTAGACTATCCCAGACTATTGGCTCATCCTTTGGAATGATAGGTTCACCATGGAAATTCTTCGATGGATCTATCTTGAATTCTTCATGTGCCACAGAGGGCATGGATGTTTGAGTTATTGTAGAAGTAAACTCTTTGGGAAAGTAGTCTTCCATCTCCTCATCACTGAAATCCAATTTTTTCTTGATTCTTTGCTTGTACCTTGGTTTCTTTGTCTGTGGAGGTTCATCTTGCACTACTTGATCTTGAGATTCAGCAATTACAGATGGTTGTGTAGAAATTTGTTGTGTGGGTTTCACAGCTTGCAACTTGGACAAGATAGCATCTTGCTTCTTCTTTTGTTTGAGATTTTTAGCATCTAGAGCAACATGCTTCTTTTCTTGCTTCAATCTTGCCTTTTCTTCCCTTTTTGCTTCAACAAATTGAGGGTGTCCAGCCACCACACAAATTTCCTTACCATTTCTGAAAATCATGGCAATTCTCCTTTTTAGAGCTGAATCTGCAGGATCTTTATAAAATGCTATAGACCTGGCCAACAACTTCTTCTCATCAGGCTTTGGTGTCTCATACACTGTGTCCAAAGGGTTCTTGAGTGAAGACTTTAGGTAGTTCACTTTTGGCTTCATGATTAGATCTGCCTTTGGGGATTTGATGCAGGATGCCTGACCTCTCTCCAGATAGTTCATGCTCATATCATTCACAGAAATTTGCCTGACTTGAGAGTGATGAATGACTGATTTTTCTGGCTTCTTTGCTAGACCAAATTTCTTTTGAATATCCTCATCAATTTTCTCCCAGTTGATTGGACTAAACTGCTTCTTCTCAGCTGCTCTCAAAGTGGCTGTTGCTTCATTTATCAGATCAATGCTATCTTTAGCCGGTGGCTTTGTGAAAGCAATTGTTTGCACAATTGCTTTACTCACTTGAATGTTAAGCACTTTTTGCTCCCCCTCACTCCTAGAACTCTCTTTCTCCCCCTTTTTGTTATCAGCAAGTTGAGTAGAGGAGGAGGTCTATGCAGCCACCAGTTTCTGAAGTAAGTCTGTTTGTTGAGCTTGGTGTAGATGGATTGCTGTAAGAGAAGCTTCCATAGCAACCATTCTTTTATCCAAGGAATCCACCTTGGTTGCAAGATCAGAGTTTTTCCTGAGCTGTCCTTTGATATCTGTCATTGTTGTCTCTGGAAATTTAGAATTCAACCTTTCAGAAATGTCCTGTTTCATTTGATCAATTTCACCTTTGATAGTAGAGACATCCTAATCATGTTGAAGACTTTGGATTTATTGTACTTGTAGAGAAGCAAGGTGTGCTTGTAGCTTCTTGGTGCTAGCATTTGTGGTTGATTGAAGTGCAGACTGTGTTTGGCTAATAAGTTGGATGAGTGTGGTCTTGAAATGGTGATCATCACATTTCTTGGAGAAGGCCCATAATGGTATGCTTGATCTGGAACTAGGGCCTACTTCCCCCTATGTCCAATGGCTCTTCTTCACTCTCTCTACCCTCACCTCTAAAGAAATCTTCTGAACCACCAGTCTCATAATCAACATCACCAGCTGTTGAGGGCAAAGCTGTGATGGTATCCTTAGCTCTTTGCATGGACTGTATGGTGTGCACCAAATTGAGTGTAATACCCCCAAATCCGGGGACGGGGATCCGGGTTGTCACGAGTTCCATTTCCCTTAATAACACCCAATCTTAATAAACAACCAATTACTGCGTACTGTGACCCCACAATAAACACACACTTATAGTCTCAGAGATGAATACCAAATTAACACAAGTCATTTTATTCCACAATTATAAGTCATTATACCTCAAAAGGGTTTCTGAATAAATTTACATTTCTTTGCCATTATTATAATTTATAAAGATACATAAGTCTGGTACATTAAAAGTTGAAAGCCTAGCCTATTGGTAGTTCCTACCTCAGCTACAACAGCATCAACGCCTATAAGAAACTGCGGAACGTTTCCTATCCGCTCGCGAATTGGGAGCTTGGTCCTGTTCATCTTGTCTATCTGTTATTATGCGATGAAAGAAGAAAGCAAGGGTGAGCAACAAGCCCACCGAAATAATATGTATAATAATTAACGATATATGAGCATTCTCATAGTACTCATGAAAGTCTTGGTCAAGAAGAAAACCAAGTTGATATCTTAACGCGACCAAGTCACAAAATATTTAGTATATATGTATATATACTTTTAAAAATCTTTGAAATCCTCTGACATGTATAATATACATAGAGTTCCAGTTTATAACTGAATAAAAATATCGTTGCAAGGTGAGATCATATATTTAACCCTATCTCAACATTTTTCAGAAAATCTTTGTCATGCATAAGATAATCATTAACTAGATATAAGTTGAAAAGATGAAGTTACAAGATACTCCAATATACTTATATCTTTTCTAAATACTACTTGAACTACCACCGTTCAAGTTATAATCAGTTTCAAAAGTTCATCACCCAAATGAGACTACAAGATAAGACTTGAATATATTCAATCTTTGAAATATCATTTGAAAGAAATGAAGTTACGAGATACTTCATTAAGTCCCGATATATATATACACCCATATATATATATATATATATCTCATACACTACTTAAAAACCTCTGTTATGAAAATTATAAACAAATTTTTAATATCCAATAAATTTGGAAAGAAGAAACCTTTGGCATAAACCCGATATCTTGTTGATCAGGCAAAGATACCAATTAAGTAACCTTTTCTACTAGTAGATGGATGAATCCCCCACCGGTCATCACCCCTAGCCGCATTAGGACCTTGTGCTGGACCGCCACCCGGCCTCTTACGCGTTGATGGACTGCCACCCAGCCACTTAAATTTTGATAGACCGTACCCCGGCCTGTCGCTTATGCCGACTCAATTAGATGGACTTACTTCCTGAATGTTGGGCAAGTAATCAAATTCTTTTATCAGAACCGCAACCTCGTTGAGAATATAAATACACCACAGAGCCGGATCCCTCAGATTTTTAAGCGAGTATTTAAATCCCCTTCGAAAGGAAGATCTTAAATTTGAAAATGAGTTTTGGGATCCGCTCTAACTTTTAAAATCATTTTGAAGACTCGAAAACATTTTAAAGAATGTTTAGAGTAATAACGATTTAATAAAATAAATCAGTCCCGATATATTAGAAAATATCTAAATATTATCATTTAAATAATATTCTCATAAAGGATAATCTTTATAAAATAATTGA